>NC_056557.1:3411977-3433360 GCF_013358625.1 Macadamia integrifolia
CATTTGAAATATTCCTTGTACCTCTGGGACAATTACAAACGGGCTGGTTCTGCATCTCGGTTCAGTTCTGATCCATTATTCTTTTTCTGACCCGAAAAAGAATAATCATTTGTACGGGTGACCAAACGAATGTGTACTTTTAATTGAACACGTCCATCTTGCTCAGAATTTCGTCCTCTTCGCAACCATGGAAAGAAATAGGACCTCTTTACGTGTAAAATTGAAGATATAGCTCCCGATAGTCCTTAAGGCCTTGAAAATATAAAACCTGCAAAAAGAGAGTAAAACCCAAGGTAGCTCCATTCTAAATATGTAAAATGCATGTTTTACTACCCTAGATTTCACACATAAATGTGCTCATCAAGGCCCTCGGCCAAATGATGTTCCAAACAGAAGATGGGGTAAAGAAACATGAGAAGTTTATCATCCACTGAACCCTATCCCCATTGCCCCTATGTCTTGATTCAATTCGATTCGAGAATAGAAAATTGGATATAATTTGATTACCAAACGATTTTATCTTAGACACCAAAATCATATCATGACACACCAAAAAAGATTACATTTATAAATATCAAAACAACATGATTCTAAACAAATTTCGATTTTGATTTTGATTTCAATATTTTTTTTTATTCCAAATTGACACCCTTGACCACAACTACACTATGGGTTCGCATATACTTTTATTATCAATGTCAGAAAATCAGCATCACCGTCCATCACACAATATTTACTGTATTTATTTTGGGTGTAAGCAGAAACGATCCAGGTTATAGGTTTGAAATGTATCCAATTTCATTTTAGGCTAAATGTGGAATGGGTTTTCTTCTAGGCTGTAATTTTGCACATGAGAGACATGTGCTCGTTGTACTAGTCAACCAAAAAAATATAACATATTATCATTTGGCATACACCTCATGAAACCCAACAAATATATATATTCCATAAAAGGAACATGCATCAGTTATTCACATCAATTGGTTTAATAGTCTTTGAACTATCAATTAGTGGGGCTAAGTAATGCCATTGGTCACTCATCTTAAGATCATAGTCGCCCCCATGATGAAATATAAATTCTTGAGAATCAGCCTCCAAGATGAAATAGCTCCTTAGGCCTTCCAGTAGTTGTTGCACTCACATATTGGACCACATCGGATAGACAACTCAGGTTATGATCAGTCACTCAAAAGAATTGAATAATAAGAACTCTCAAAACAATAAGTAATAGGTCAAAGTTCAACGTTCAACGTCGGACAAAATGTAGTGCATGTTAGAAAGGTTCATGGCAGGTCACAACTTTATACTCTTTCTAGATGACGATCAACACACAATAGTAGATTGGAAAAACTGAATCGGATGTTCATATGATGGCATAGAGAAAATATTATATGGATCTAAAGCATTAAAATTAAAGGTAGAAGATAGTATACATGAATCCATAGTAGCGCCAATACAACAAAGAGAACACATAATAAAATATGGACGGATAAAGCTTTCCTTCATCGGTGGCTGACGATGGGACCGATGTAAATGGATTGGATATTGATCAAATTCGGATCAGATGTATTCGGATCTGGATACTTCCTTATCAGATCCGAAAACCCTTAAACGAATACAGATGCGAATTGAATTCGGATTTTCAACTATCCGTTTACTCTGACTTGTGTAATCTGGACCTTTCTCCCCTCAGTAAATATAATATGCTCTTGATATATCTTTTTAAGTTGTTTTAACTATTTTTCTCATTCTCTAGAACCTTATTAAACTTCAAGAACGCTCAAAATCATTAATTGATTATTTAATCGGATCAGATAATTATTTTTTGAATAATTCGGATTTTAATCCGGATACCTTTAACTAGATATGGATACTCCTAAATGAATACGAATGCAAATTCGAATTCGGATTTTGACTATCCATACATCCTTACCCTTCTCCTCCCCCCACCCCTATTTTCTGAGGTCATGATACCACGGTGAATAGCAATCCATTCGTTGTGGCCTTAGGAAAACTCGGTCTATAGAATATTGATTGTTTAGAGAGCTTGACTAGGTTAGATTCTTGCCTAGTAGATAATTAGATGCTTAACTTAAAAAATAGTAATATTTTAGAAGAAATGGTTGAAATGATTCAATTACCACATTAGGACCACCTCTGTGTATATAATTTTTAAAGAACTTGGAATGCATGTGTATACGAAAATGCAAACTAGGCGATTAAAAGATTTGTTAGGAGCTATATACTTTAATTTATTTTTCTTAATTAACCTTTTATTTTATTGAATTCGTCTTCTACCGAAAAATAAAACAAACAATTATTGCAGTCATCTCACTAGGATGTTCAGATAAGGACTGTCAAGCCATTTGGGTCTCAACTCTCAAACTGAGAGGTCAAAGGTGGAGAGCTAAAAGGTGATGACCCTTATTTCTTGCTAGGTGACAAATTGAATCTTCACTCTTATTTTCTTGCCCTCTTTCTCATTTTTACATTGAAGGGAAACACATGTAATCTCACAAGTAATTTTCAAGTTACCCATTGTGAGTAGAGTCTAATCTTGTCACATGGTGACCTTCGTATATGAGATCCTATCATTTATGGGGTTTCAAACTACGAGTTATGGTGTACTAATTGCTTTGACTTGTGGTCCAGATAGTGTTTGAACATACTATAGGAGACATGCTAGGAAACATTATAGAGAGAAAAAGAAAGAGAGATACGCAAAATGGATACTTTCCCTTCCGATGGAAATGGATTATTTCCTTTCTACAAAGGCTTTTTTCATCTTTTCCCCATGTTCCCTTTTGGGCTACCAACCTTAAGTGTTATTTGCCACTAGAAGAAAATAAAACTTAGATTCTCAGGGAAGGAGGTGAACAATAAACTTCATAGCAGTTTGAAAATTAACCCAGATTTCAGAGAACAGTAGTAACATTAGCAAAGGGGATAACTGCTTGGAGTCTTGATGATGGCTTGAGGATACATCCTCTTACATGGCCATCTGCTAGTTTCTCAGATGTAAGATGCTTAGCCGTCACTGACAGTTTTATGCTCTCCAAACGGGATCCAGACTGAGAGAGAGAGAGAGAGAGAGAGAGAGAGAGAGGGTAGAGAAATTTAAGTTACATGGTTCATAGTGCTTAAGTGAAGTGTCAATTTTACCCCTAAGTTGAGGTAACACCACTTACCTTAATGTACAAGGAGTAGGGGTAGAGAAATTCATCTCCCTACAGAAGTGACAATAGACAAACCCTTCTAATACACAGCAGGTGTATCAGGTGATTGGGTGAAGGGGGGTGGTTTGTGAATCTGCAGTCACTGGTGCAGTGAGCATCGGATAGTTGGGAACCCCTTCAAGCATGTATTCAGATGTTCTCAACCATACCTTATCCCTCACTTGCCAAGGATGTGGACTTAAGAGGGGGAGGGGTCATGGACTCTGCGTGGTCTTGCTGTAAGCACGGCCAGCCCAGCCCCACAGCTTGAAAGTTCTTACAAAGTTAAAAAGATGGCTTAAAAGTTTAAGGCTGCAGAGGGAGTTCTGTTTATTTTGGATTCTTGTGTGTTTGTGTTTGTGGAGAGAAAGAGAGAAAGAGAGAAAGAGAGAAAGAAATCAATTTCACCACGGCGCCGATATAGTGTCTGTAGCTGTGACTCGAGAGTTTGTGATGAGTGACCGTGAATCTCGTGTGAGTATGAGAGTAAAGACATTTAATTTCGATCTAGAATATAATATTTACAAATCGAATTCAATTACTTTTATAACCTCAAACTAAAACCGATTTGACTTGGTTCGGTTTAATTTGTTCGGTTCTCACATCACGGTGTTAGAATTTGGGACCGGGATTGGTCCCGGATGATACTGATCTAATCTGTATCTGGATTGTGATCGGGGGTGTATTGGATTTCAATTGGGCACATTTCCCCTTCCTTTAATTTTTTTTTTTTTTAATACCTTCTTATCCGGTTTAAATTTTATTGAAATGGAATAACCTACAAAAACAAATAAAATTGAGGAAGGAAATTATAATCTCACGAACATACAATCACCCTATATAAAATTTGATACATTTCAACCTTTTTTACACACCAAGGTCTACTTAAGTCTATTAAATATTATTATTATTATTTTTTTTTATTTTTATAAATCCATTACATAATTAGAGAACCTTAAGATGCTCATTAAATATTTCAAATATCAAACCTAACTGACTGAAGCACTTACGTATGTTTTTTTCAAAACGAGCATAAGTGAGGAGAATCGATAGTTGAAGACAAAGATGAAAGAGACGAAATGGACACTGAAATCTTAGAACTTATATTTTAACCTTTTAAGGTAGTAGTATGATTTATGTTTGATTTGAGTTCGGCTTACACAGTTAACATTTCATATGTTGCCTTTCACTTTTGTTACAACCAAAAATCTGTATGAGGCTGAGCACCAATCCTGCACAAACACAGAAGGCAGAGGTTTGGAGGTGTCTCCGGGATAAGTCCTCCAACGCCCAAGTTAGAGACTGGTAGAACAGTTTTTTCCAAGAGCAATGGTGTGTGTGATGACTTACCTCATTCTCTCTCTCCTTTTGGGTTCCCACTTATAGGGTTTAGGGTTTAGGGTTTAGGGAGTCCCACCCGAACGTGTTTTCCCCCTTACCCGAGTCCTAATCGGATACTTTCTACACCCCTTCGGGGGGGATCTTCCCTCGCCAGGTATCCTCTCATCACGTAGTTTGAACCCTCACAGCCTCTACCGATTGGGTGACACGTGTCCTTCCCTCGGATGTCACGTGTCCTTGTTTCACAGGGAGATTGATTCGGGTGTATCAACAGCCCCCTTACTCCCATTAGGAGGCTCTTCCGGTGGGAGGAACCACGTCTTTGATCATTTTCCTTTCCATTCGTGTGCTCCTTAGGCCTTATTTCTTCGATTTTAGTCCTGTCCTAGACAAAGACCTTCGATCAGCTCCACTCAGCCTTTGCCTGAGCCCCCAACTGAGGTAAGGACCTTCGATCGAGTTCCCTCGACCTTTGCCTGAGCCCCCAGCCAAGGTAAGGACCTTCGGTAGGGTTTGCTCAGCCTTTGAGGTAAGAACATTCGATCAAGTTCACTTAGCCTAAGCCTGAGCCCCGACTGACGTGGGTTCCTTCGGTCAGGTCCGTTCGGCCTTTGCCTGAGCCCCCAATTGAGGTAAGGACCTTCGGTCAAGTTTGCTCGGCCTTTGCCTGAGCCCCCAGCAGAGGTAAGGACCTTCAGTCAAGTCCCCTCAGCCTAGGCCTGAGCCCCAACCAACGCGGGTCCCTTCGGTCAGGTCCGCTCGGCCTTTGCCTGAGCCCCCAACCGAGGTAAGGGCCTTCGGTTAGGTTCACTCAGCCTTTGTCTGAGCCCCAACCAAGGTAAGGACCTTCGGTCAGGTCCGCTCAGCCTTTTCTTGAGCCCCAACTGAGGTAAGGACCTTTGGTCAAGTCCGCTCAGTCTAGGCCTGAGCCCCAACCAACGCGAGTCCCTTCGGTCAGGTCCGCTCGGCCTTTGCCTAAGTCCCCAACTGAGGTAGGTCCGCTTGTGGCTCAAACCTCAAGGGTAGTTATTGATGACACGACGACGCCACTAATGCTCAGGCAGTCATATTGTTATTTTTCCATTTATAAAGGGTGGGGGTTCATTTGTGGGCCACTTTTGTTTTTCCCTCACAGAGCCTTTCTTCGGTTTAGGTGTTTCTTTTGCAGTGCTTCCCCTCAGTCTCAGTTTTCTTTTTCTTTAGCATCTCGTCTAGATCAAAATTCAATACAATGTCCAGTTCATCTGGGTACAATGTCCAACCGAAGGGGTCGAAGCCCCTAGGGGATCCGAGGGATGTCCTCGGGTTCTTCCCCCGATTCACCCTCATTTCACGACTTATCATCCGCGACCTCACCATCTGCGTCCGAGGGTGGATCAAATGGTGAAGGGTTCAGAGAGAGGGTGCTTGAATCCCATGCCCAAACCCAGGACCCCCTTGAGGTGGTAGCTCTCTATATCGTTTCCACCATGGACGAGTTGGAGTTGGGGGAACTAAGGGCCTCCTTCAGTATCTCAGATGCTTTTGAGCTCCGACTACTGAAATCAACAGACCGATACAGCTATCGAAACTCTAAAGAGCTATGCTTATACAAGGGGGCCTTCAAGGTTGGCCTTCAGCTTCCCTTCCACTCCTTCTTCGCTTGAGTGTTTCGGCATTACGGGATTTGTCTAACCCAGCAGGGTGGCTCAAACGGTGAGGGGTTCAGAGAGAGGGTACTTGAATCTCATGCCCAGACCCAGGACCCCCTTGAGGTGGAAGCTCTCCATATCTTTTCCACCATGGATGAGCTAGAGTTGGGGGAACTAAGGGCCTCCTTCAGTATCTTGGATGCTTTCGAGCTTCGACTATCGAAACCGACAAACCGAGCCAACTATCAAAACTCTGAAGAGCTATGCTTATACAAGGAGGCCTTCAAGGCCGGCCTTCGACATACCTTCCACCCCTTCTTTGCCCGAGTGTTTAGACATTACCGGATTTATCTAACCCAGCTAACGCCGAACGGATGGCGACAGATGCTCAGTTTCGTCGTCCTCTTCTCCAGGCACTAAAGGCCTCTCTCCCTCCCTCCCCCTCTTCGTCAATTGCTTCCTCCTCCAGGCCAGTAAAGGGCTTTCGGGTTGGTACTATTTCAGCCCTCAGAAAGACCTTCGGCTGTTGAACTGTTATCCAGGACGGTGAACTCCGCCCCTGCCCTTTTTGGGACAGATGCAGAGTCGATGGCGATGGTGAGCCGTCAGGACACTTGCCCACCAGTTGAGTCCAACAGTCTTAAGTCTGATGCCATTTTGTTCAGATTCGGGCTTAACCCGAGTGAGTCTTAGGTCAGCCCAAGTTTATTTGCCTTGGGGTTTCGTACTTCGTACTAACTTCCTTCATGCCTTTATGCAGTGCAAATCTCTAGGGCCGAGGCTAGGGCTGCTACTGCAGAGAGGCAGACCCAAATAAGGGAGGCCAGGGCGCGGGATACTCAGTAGCAACAGAAGCAGAAAAGGAAGGAGAAGAAGAAAGGGGCCCCCACCTCCGAAGCTCCCCCTTCGAAGAAGAGGGCCAGGGTCGTAGGACCCAGCACCGAAGCAATCTACGCCCTCGTTGCTCCGGGCCATAACTTGTCGTCTGCACGAGATGCTTCTCCGGTGGCTAACTTCAAAAGCTCGAGGGCCATGAATATCTGAGCCGAGGTTGGCTTCGTCCCTTGATGGTCGGTCAAGAAGGATGACACTCTGTCCGTCGGGCGTGTAGCTTGTGAGCTAGTATAGAAGGGCATCCTCCCCCGAGATGCTGCCAAAGCACAACGCCAGGGGACAACAGCCATGATAACCAACGCTTGCATCTTTATGGCGGGGGTAAGCTTCGGCCTATGAATTCTTAGTCATTGTCATCATGACTTTCTGACCATCGGTGTCTTATGGAGGCCCAAAACCAAGTGGGTCAGTTGGCGATCCAGGCTAAGGCCTTGTCCTGAGACCTCGAGGCTTCCGAACGCGAGAAGTCTACGATCGAGAATGAGCGTTCGATCCTCCTCGAGAAGGTGGAGCACCTGGAAGCGGACCTTCTTCATACTTGCCAGGAATACGATCGGAAGCTCGCAGATAACGGCAAGGGTTCAGGAGGCCGAGGTCCTAGGGGCCGACAAGTATAGGGCCTCTGAGGACTTTCGGGAGGAGGTCAAGCATGCTATCGCCCCCGGGTTCACGATGGGTGCTACCGAGGTCTGAGATTGGGTCCTCAAGCATTACCCAGAGGTCTCCTTTGAGGATAGCGGGCTTATTTTCAAAGAGGAGGGTGTTGAGGCAGCCCCGACTGCTATCGAGGTGGCCGACGCCAATGAGGAGGGCTATAGCAAGGAAGATGAGGTTTAGCTGCAATGCGAGGTGCCTCTGACTCCTGGCGACCATGGCTCTGATCGGGAGACCCTCCACCATGCTGAGGATGAGGCTGTGAACCCGACGGACGCCCCCCTAAGGCGGCCTCTTGCATGTTCCTTTCGAATTTTGGGCTCTTTTTTTTTTGTAACCCCAGCCTTCAGGTTTTCTTTTGTAATCTCAACCCTTGGGCTTTCTCTTGTAATCTTAGCCTTCGGGCTTTTTTAATGAATGAATGTTTCAACTTCTTCGAATGCCTTTGCCCTTCGCTTTGTCTTTTTCCATTTTCTTCTTGGTCTGTTAAGGGATCTTTAGCCCATAGGTTTGTGTACAAAGGCTGAAAGGCCTTGTGTCAGCATTCTCCCAGGTTTAATGTGCCTCAACCTGTCTTAGTATACAAGGCTTGGTCCTATTACATAGGCCAATCCGAGGGCATTGGCCAGTCCGAGGGCCAGGGTCTTGAAGGGAGGTCTTAGGCAAGCAGGATTCCACCAAGTGTTGTGTTTCTCCTCAGCTCCAACCAGGGGGATCTCCTTATGTGCAGAGATTGGGGGGAGCTGTTGACTTATCTGGCCCTGGGCCGAAAATCCAACCGAGGGGTGTTCCCTCAATTGTTACCACTGAGGTGAGGACCTTCGGTTATGTCCCTCGGCCTTAGCCTAAGCCACCCAACCGAGGAATATTTCAAAATCAATTACCATAAACCAGCTTATATATTTACGTAAATAAAATCCTCCGGAGAGCTTGGGATGGAGAGTTACAACTTGGAAGTGCTTAGGTATTCAAAAGATTACAAAATGTAAATGTAAATGTGCTTGCTACTTCACTACTGGTAGAATTTCCTCAAGTTCTTCGAGGTCCATGATCGGGGTACCTTTTCTCCCCCCATAGTCTCCAGGTGATAGGACCCTGGTCGTATTATCCTTGAGACTCTGTAAGGGCCTTCCCAATTTGGAGCTAGCTTTCCTTGGTGCCTCAGGTCTGATATCTCCACCCTTCTGAGAACGAGGTCACCCATTATGAACTCGTTCCTTTGGACCTTAGAGTTGTAATGCCTCGCAACCTTTTGTTGGTAGGCGGTGATCCTTTCTTGCGAGGCATCTCTGACTTCAGTCAAGAGGTCTAAATTAGCTCGAAGTCCTTTGTCGTTTTCTTCTTCATTATAATACTGAATCTGATGGGTTATGACTCTTACCTCCACTGGGAGTACAACTTCGGTGCCGTAGGCTAAAATGAAGGGTGTTTCTCTGGTGGCTGATCTCTCAGTCATAAGCCCAGAGGATGTTGTGTAACTCTTCTGCCCATAACCCTTTGGCATCATCCAATCTCTTCTTTATTCCTTGGAGCAGGGTACGATTGGTTACCTCTGTCAGTCCATTGGTCGATGGGTAACTGACGGACGTTTTCCTATGGTCAATGCTGAGGGCATCACAAAACAAGCTAAAAGTTGGGTTGGTGAATTGAGTTCCATTGTCCGCTACTACCACTCGGGGGATTCCGAATTGATAGACTACCACCCTCTCGAAGAAGTCCCTTACATTCTTTTCGGATATCGTAGCCAATGCTTCAGCTTCTACCGACTTCGTGAAGTAGTCTACCACCACCACAAAAAATTTTTTTTGCCTCGTGGCCAGAGGGAACGGGCCCAGGATGTCCATTCCCCACATGGCAAATGATATCGGGCTTGATAGGGAGGAAAGCTCGGTAGAGTGCTGCCGAGGGACAGGAGCGAACATCTGACACTTAATGCACTTCCTGACGAACAACTCCGCATCCTTCCTCATAGTCAACCAGAATAGGCCCTGCCTCAGCACTTTATGGGCCAAGGCCCGGGCTCCCAGGTGTTGGCCACATATCCCTTCATGTACTTCTCGGAGTGCGTACTCAACATTGGTAAGGTTCAGGCACTTGAGGTACAGTGTGGTGAACCCTATTTCGTACAGCATCTCGTTCTTTAATAGGAAGCGTGCTGACCGCATTCATACCATTCTTGCCTCGTCCTTGTCCTTGGGGAGTACTCATTCCTTCAGGTATTCGATTATGGCATCCATCCAGCTAGGGTCGTTCTCGTCAACGGGTAATACCTCCCCGGGTTTCTTGATGCTTGGTTAGGGTAATACTTCAAAATACACCGATCGTCCAAGGTCGGTGAAGTCAGAGGTGGCCAATTGTGACAGCACATCTACGCTGGCATTCTCTGCCTGCGGGACCTGCCTTACCTCGAATTCCTTGAAGGTCGTTACCTTCTCTCGCACAGTCTTCAAGTACTCAGCCATCCTTAGTTCCTTGGCTTCATAGTCCTCATTCACCTGTCGCACCACAAGTTGTAAGTCACTGTGCACCACTAACTCCTGTACCATCAAAGCCTGTACCAGATTTGTTCTGGCTATTAGTGCTTCGTACTTAGCTTCATTATTGGAGGCATCGAAGTCGTACCGTATTGCATACTCGATCTTGAATCCTTTGGGGCTAACAAGTATGATCCCTACACCGCTTCCCGCGCTATTGGATGTACCATCCACATACAATGTCTAAGTCCTTTCTGTCCGAGCCTCGACAAACTCCTGTGGTTCATCTGGGAGCGTTGTCTCGGCTATGAAGTCTGCTAGGGCCTATGCTTTTATTGCGGTTCTTGGTTTATACTGGATGTTGAATTCTCTCAATTCTATGGCCCAGTTTACTAAGCGGCCAGACATATCCGGCCTCTGTAGTATCTTCTTCAAGGGTTGGTCTGTGAGCACACACACCGTGTGTGACTAAAAGTAGGGTCTCAACTTTTTTGCCGCTATCACCAGGGCATATGTCACTTTCTTCATCTTTCTGTATCTTGTTTCTACGTCCAAAAGGGTTCGACTAACGTAATATATTGGTCGTTGTTGTCTTCCTTCTTCCTTTATCAGTACCGCACTTACTACCACTGTCGATACAGCTAGGTATAACTGCATAGTATCCCCCGTGTTTGCTTTGTCAGTAGTGGGGGCGTCGCTAAGTACACTTTCAATAGTTCGAATGACTTTTCGCATTCCTCTGTCCACTCGAACTTTTTCGATCCCTTCAAGGTTTTGAAGAATGGAAGGCACTTATCAGCTGATCGAGACATGAACCTTCCTAGGGTGGCGACTCTGCCTGTGAGCTCCTAGACTTGTTTCACATTCTACGGTGACCTCATCTCGAATGGCCTATATTTTCATCGGGTTAGCTTCGATTCCCCTCTCTGAAACTATAAAGTCGAGGAACTTTTTGATGCTACTCCGAACGCACACTTTGTTGGATTCAACTTCATGGCGTATTGCCTTAATACTTGGAATGCCTTTTCTAGGTCTCGGATATAGTGCTATGCTTTCAGGCTTTTCACTAGCATGTCATCCACATACACCTCCATGGTCTTTCCAATCATCCCCTTGAAGATCTTGTTCACTAATATTTGATAAGTGGCCCCCGTATTTTTTAGTCCAAAGAGCATTACTTTGTAGCAATAGAGTCCTCCCTCAGTCACAAAGGATGTCTTTAGGACATCGGCCTCACACATCTTGATCTAATTGTACCCCGAGTATGTGTCCATGAAGCTCAGCACCTCATGTCCCGAAGTGGCGTCGATGAGAAGGTCTATCTTCAGTAGGGGTAGCTGTCCTTCGGGCAGACCTTATTTAAATCCGTGAAGTCAATGCAAATCCTCCACTTCCCGTTTTCCTTTGGGACCATAACCACGTTGGATAACCATTCGGGGTATTGGATTTTGTGGATGAACCTTGCTTCTAGAAACTTCTTTATCTCCTCATCTATCTTCTGCTGCCTCTCAGGGGCGAAGGTCCTCTTCTTCTCCTGCACCAGTTTTTTGGTCGAGTCGATACTCAGACGATGCTCTATTACCTCTCGGTCTATCCCAAGCATGTCCGAGGCCGACCAGGCGAAGACATCAGAATTTTCTCGAAGGAATGAGATGAGTTTTTCTCGTTGTTGCCTTGGCATTATAGCCCCAACTTAGAATTGGCGAGTACTATCTCCTTCTTCGGCTTTGACTTGTATCAGTTCCTTAACCGGTTCTCCCCTCTGATAATTTGTATCATCGCGTAGATCTTTTATCAGGAGCACCTTGCCCGCTTTTCCCTTTCCCCATAAGGTGGTGGTGTAGCACTTCCGGGATGCCTCCTGATCGTCTCGATATTCACCGACCCCATTCTAAGTTGGGAACTTCATTTTGAGGTGTGGTGTGGAGACGACAGCCTTTAGCAGGTTTAAGCCAACTCTCCTTAGTATGGCGTTATACGCTGAAGTGATGTTTACTACCAGGAAGTTGATCATAACTGTTACTTGGTGGTCTCTGGTGCCGACCTTTACTGACAACTCAACTGACTCTTTTACTTTGATCGGGGCGCCCAAGAACCCTTGCAATGGGTGTTCAACCTTCTTCAGCTTTCCTTTGTCTAGGCCCATCATCTAGAAAGCTTCAAGGAATAGGATATCAGCTGAGATGCCGTTATCCACCAAGATCCTTTTTACTTTGTAATCGGCTACGGTCATGGTGATTACCAGGGCATCGTTATGTGGCGTCTGCACCCCTTTCAGGTCGTCATCTGAGAATGAGATAATTGTCCCCGTCTTTGCCTTCTTAATTGACCATTCGGCCACATGCACACTTCTCGCATAGGCTTTTGCTTTCCTGGCCGAGATAGAACTTTCTCCAGCGGTTAGGCCTCCACTGATAGTTGCTATAACCCTAGTTGGGCTTTTATGATCATCATAGGGGCGATGGTCAGCTTCCTTGGGTGTCTGGTCCCTTTGCCGTTCCTGATTGTCTCTATGGGCTGCCCCCCTTCTTTCACGGCAGCCTCTACTGTCTCTTTGGTGGTTGTCCCTACGGTCATTGCCATCTTGGGCATCCTCCTTTTTGCGGTCTATGAATCTACCTAGATATCCCCTTCAGATCATCCCTTCTATCTCTCCCTTCAGGTGCCAACAATCTTCGGTGTCATAGCCGTGATCTCTGTGGAAGTGGCAATACTTGTCCATATTACGTCTCTCGGGATGTCGTCCCATCTTCCCTGGTCACTTCATGACTTTGGTATCTGGGGTCTCTTTTATCTGCATTAGCACATCCATCTGTCTCTGATTTAGCGGCGCATATTTCTCGAACTTCTTTGACGGACTGGGTGCCCGATCACATTCAGCCTTTCGTCCCTTGCCCTCGGAAGGTTTGTCATCGTCCCTTGAGGTCCTTTTCCTCCCCATCTTCGCCTCAGCTTCCTCGTCAGCTTGAAGGGTTTCTTCCATCTGAATATACTTATCACACCAAGCCCTTAGCTTCGGTGTATGCTTTGCCAAAGACATTTTAGCTCTTTATCTTTGACGCCTCCCAACAGGGCCGTGAACTCTTCTTTCAGGTCCAAACCTCTGACCGTAATCTTCTCCTGCTGGAAGCGCTTCATGTAGCTTCGCAGTGACTCTCCTTCATGTTGTTTGACATTGGTCAGATTCAATGTGGTATTCTGAAGGTGTTGGCTGCTGGAGAATCCCTTCACAAAGAAGTAACTCAAATCGCTGAAGCTGTGAATCAATTTCGTCAGTAGGCTGTTGTACCATAACCTTGCCGCTCCTCTGAATGTTAAAGGCAAGGCACGACACATGATGTTTTTTGAGATTCGGTGGAACTGCATCGCAACCTTAAAGCCTTCCAGATGATCGACGGGGTCCCCAAACCCATCTTAGGTGTCATATTTGGGTAGACAAAAACCGACCGAGAGCAGGTCCCTCATGACCTCATTAGCTAGAGCCGTGTCATTAGTGAGGTCTGGCTCACGAGTTCCTGTCTGGTTTTCTACTACCTTCCGGATCTCATCTTTCAGGTCTAAGATCTGCTTCAACCCCTAGTCCCCATGTCCCTGTCCATTTCCTTGGTGCGGTTCCTCATGCCTGGCCCCGGTGGCCCGCCTGGTCCTTTCTTTGGGTGTGGGGCTTTCCCTCATTGCTCGATTTCGAGGATTCCGATCGGACCTTATAGATCTTGAACTACTCTGATCCCCGTCTTGAGCTCGCTCTGGCTGGACATAGGAGCCTTGCGGTGCTCCGTCGATCTTATGAGAGACGGCTTTGGAGACCTCCTTCATTATCTCGGCCATTCGGTCATTCTTCTCCTGAAGGGCATCGAACTGTTCCCTCGTCACATATTCCTGCACCCTAGGAGGGGGTGGAGGATTACTATCTCCGCGCACTCAATATCTGGCCAAGCGCTGGTCCCTCGCGGAACCTTCCCCGATCATTGTTTCCCCGTTCTTCATCGATTTTCGTCGAGGGGGAGAACCCTCCTGAAGGTTCCCCCTCGTCCATATTTAACCTCGGTGCTGCTCTTGTTTTCTTACGATTGTAGGTCTTCTCCACCATTACTCTGTCGTTTCCCACGGACGGCGCCAATCTATTACTGCCAAAATTATGTACGAGGCTAAGCACCAATCCTACACAAACACAGAAGGCAGAGGCCTAGAGGTGTTCCGGGATTAGTCCTCTGACGCCCAAGTTAGAGACTGGCAGAACAATTTTTTCCAAGAGTAATGGTGTGTGTGTGACGACTGACCTCATTCTCTCCTTTTGGGTTCCCTCTTATACGGTTTAGGGTTTAGGGTTTAGGGAGTCCCACCCGAACGCGTTTTCCCCTTACCCGAGTCCTACTCGGACACGTCTTACTCCCCTTCGGAAGGGGGATCTTCCCTCTCCGGGTATCCTCTCCACACGTAGTTTGAACCCTCACAGCCTCTTCCGGTTGGGCGACGCGTGTCCTTCCCTCGGATGTCACGTGTCCTTGTTTCACAGGGTGACTGATTCGGGTGTATCAACTTCAAACAGATGATTTTAGCTTAGAATCAAACGAAATAAAATTCCAATTTGGGGACATGATCCTTGTCCGTGTACTCTCTCTCTCTCTCTCTCTCTCCCTCCCTCCCTCCCTCCCTTGAAATGACCTCTCTATTCTCAAAAATGATTCTATTTTGAAGGCACTCATTGGGTGTTTCCCAAAGTGTAGGCTACACTCCTGGACAAGAACACTCTCCCTTTCAATTTTTAAAACCAATATCAAATAAGATTATTTTTATTTGATTTGTTCAATTTTAAATCGTCAGTTTTGGTTCCAATTTAGAGAGAGACAGAGAGAGGGGAGAGGGGAGTGGGTGGGGGGGGGTGGGGAGGGGAAGGGGGGAAGGGATGTGCATATAGAAATAGTAAGTCATATCATCCCTCTAAAATGCAGCTAGTAGTACCTGTGTATGTATAATATAATGGCATGTCGGCCCTATAGTTTCCTATATACAAACATAAAGAAAAAAAAAAACCCCCACAAATAACACGTTCTCTCTCTCTAAACCAACCAACCCATAAGGCTCCACTAGCTTAGCTTACGCACACCACACCCCTGTCCAGGCGGTGCTTTCTTTATCCCCCCAACTCTATAAATTTAAACCAACCCTGCCTTACGTTTTTGCATCAACTCAATATTTCTTACAATCATGAGTTGCCTCCAACATGGTTGGCCCGAACCCATAGTCCGAGTCCAATCCTTGTCGGAAAGTGGTCTATCCTCAATCCCCCACCGCTACATCAAGCCGCCGTCCCAGCGACCTTCAATACCTTCACACCCCCAACAAGTTGATACAGAACCACCCAACATCCCCTTAATAGATATCGCCGACCTACTCAGCGCCGCCACCAGCGGTGGTGTTATCGATCATAACTCACCCATCATGAATCAAATTTCTGAAGCTTGTCGAGAGTGGGGCTTCCTACAGGTGGTGAACCATGGTCTGAGTGTGGAGCTGATGGATCGAACCCTCCAACTATGGCGCCAGTTCTTCTCTCTCCCAGTAGAAGAAAAACAAGTCTATGCCAATACACCATTAACCTATGAAGGCTATGGTAGTAGACTTGGGGTTGAGAAGGGAGCCATTCTTGACTGGAGTGACTATTTCTTTCTCCAATACCTACCCTACTCTGTTAAAGACCCTAACAAGTGGCCTAACCTCCCAACTCCCATCAGGTAGGTTTAATTTTAATTACTTTTTTAATTAAAAATTAGGGTCTCCTAAATCACTCTTTGTTTCTGTTGTTTTGCATGAGCTGGCAATATTCTTAACTTTGAGTTACCTAAAACCATTCAGTCTCGCGTCGTATCGATTCGTGAGATACTTAGAACTAAATTGTTTTCTCTCTTATCAATCATATATAGGGAGACAATAGAGGAGTACTGTGGGCAATTGGTGAAGCTGTGTGGAACTTTGATGAAGCTCTTCTCTATTAACTTGGGTTTAGGAGAGGATCGTCTACCTAAGGCATTTGGAGGAGATGATATTGGTGCTTGCCTGAGGGCCAACTTCTATCCAAAGTGTCCACAACCAGACCTTACACTTGGGCTTTCTCCTCACTCTGATCCTGGTGGTATGACCATTCTCCTCCCTGATGATCACGTCGCCGGACTTCAGGTCCGCCGTGGAGACTCTTGGGTCACCGTAAAAGTCGCTCCCGGTGCCTTAGTCGTCAACATCGGTGATCAGATTCAGGTATCTCTCTCTCTCTCTCTCTCTCTCTCTCTCTCTCTCTCTAAGTTATCCGAACCATAAAATGATTGGCTAGGATTCCATTAGGCAACTGCATATAACGGTTCTTTTTCTCCTTCACTCTCTCTTATCAACTGCTGCTATAAAGAGAGAATGGCACATATAATAAACATAGTTATTAACCATTAGAGAGAGAGAGAGAGGTGATCCTGACCTCATTTCACAGTTGTTCATTACAGTGGCCTACAAAATTAATTACGCACGTTTGGTCCAGCGTTATGTTTCTTCGTACAGACGATTCCCAAGTTGCCATATTTGATATTTTCCCATCTAATAAGGTCTACCGTAAAGGACGTCACATGAGAAACCAAAACTAGCATTCAAACTTTTCAGGGGATGGTTTTATTTTTATTTTTATTTTTTATTATTATTATTTTTAATAATTTATTAATAATAACGGATTACAATCAAGAGATGGTCTTTAAAAACGGGTTTATTTCAGTTTATAGGTTTAATCAAATATAGTTTTTAATAGAGCAACATTGGACATATATCATATGGACTCTCGATTCTAGACATTTTCCTTCTTTGACCATGAGTCAGTAAGGAGGTGGAGATCGGATCTCCAATGGGTGGCTCTCCACATGAGAGCCACCCATGTGGGAAGGTCCCCACGTGAGGAGAGGATTCAGAACTGAATAATTGAACATGGGTCCGGATCAGATCATGTGGATTAAGAGATTCTTTCTTTATGGATAAAGAAAAACTCAGTCTAAGAAAAGACCCTTCAGCATCCAACTATAATGTACAACATTTTTGTCATTACGGGTCTGAGCAGCCTTAGCTTACCATTATGCTGAGGTCCGCCCTCTTAATTAATCTGACACTTGATATATAAAAATATTTTTGCGGCTCTTACATGCATGCTTTTGTTGATGATTTAGTTCAAATTTTATGATCAGGTGTTGAGCAATGCAATATACAAGAGTATTGAGCATAGGGTGATTGTGAATTCAGCTAAAGATCGTTCCTCACTTGCTTTCTTCTATAACCCAAAGAGTGATATGCCGATGGAACCATTGAAGGAACTGGTGACACTAGATTGTCCACCTCTTTATAAAACCATGACATATGATGAGTACAGACTATTGATGAGGATGAAGGGTCCAAGTGGAAAATCACATGTGGATTCACTAAAATCCCTACAGCACAAATAAGCTCATCATCTGTCATACGCTACACAGTTTGTGTTAATTACTACTGTAAATCACATATCAAAGAATTATGATTATCCCTTTTGAACAGTTATTTACCTGTAAATCATGCTTTAAATCATTAATGAGGGATATTTACAGATTAATAACTAAATTATGTGTGTATCAATAATAATGTAATCCCTCTAGTTATTTGTGTTGGTGTGTATCTTTCATTGTGGGTATGTGATGATGGCAACTGATGGAGAAGAAGTGGAATAATATATATATAAGAATAATTATAGTATTAATTGGTAAAGCACTTATGCTTAATTAATATATCTTCTTTTACATTTTATTTAGTTACTAGTAAATTCTTTACAGTTTAATTAATGGAGAAGTGTTTTCTGTGGGAAAGCGTGACTCTTGCAATTTCTTGGGAGGCAATGGAAGAATGCGAGAAAGCATAAACATGTGCATTATTTTTTTTATTTCATATGAGGTGGGGTGGTCATTTTACCCCCATGTGTATGAGTACAAGGGGCCACGCTTCCCGACATAAACCATTTTACTTTAATTAGTTTATGAAATAATGAATCTTCTTTGATTATGGATGTAAATAGATTGGATATGGATTGAATTCAAATTGGATGTGTTTGGGTTCGAAAATTTTCTGACCGGATTTGGATACCCCGAAACGAATACGAATATGGATCAAATTCAAATTTTCAACTATCCGTTTACTCTCTGACTTGTTTAATCCGGACACTTCTCCCCCTAATGAATATAATTTTTGCTCTTAATCCATCTTTTTAAGTTGTTTAATTATTTTCCTCATTCTCTAGAACCTGTTTAAACTTCAAAAACCCTCAAAATCATTAATTGATTATTTAATCGGATTGGATTATTCAGATTTTATTCCAAATACCCTTTAATCGAATATGAATACCCCTAAATGAATACGAATGCGAATTGAAATTCAAATTTCGATTATCCATTTACATCTCTATCCTTGATCCATTAGGATGAGGAATCAAATTTTAATTTTTGTCTCATGATGATATATAGGAACTCTCTCATGCATGAATCTCGATTGGTATAGGAGAGAGTTTTGGTTTTGGTTTTGATTTTGATTTTGGTTTTGGTTTGAGGATGGGGATGGGGGTGGGAGTGGAATCTACCACCCCACACCAATGATGATACATGAAGCGATTTATGGGACCCACATGATCGAAAGAGAATTAAAAAAATAATTATAAAAAAAAAGTTTCCAACTTATCAATCATTTTCAAAACTCTATAAGTCAATAGTTGTAATTGTTAGGCATGTCCCTACTCCCTAGATTATATTTTATTTCTTAAGTTGTTGACTTAGGATTTTATCACGTGTTGGAATTAAGATACCATTTTTTATTCATTAATTTTTGTAGGTAATCTTTACTTTTTGTGTTTGCTGATAAACCAAGATTAGATATGATTTGCAAAATAGACATTGAAGTTGATGGTAAAAAAAAATGGCAATAAGGTTTAATGGATGGCCTAGTGCGCTCATATATAGTATCAATAGGTGAGCCAATAAACACTGATGCACTCATGCACGTAAACCTAAAAATAGGGATCAGCATGATCCATTGGTTGGACCGCTCAAGGACAAAATCAAAGCGTCTGGTTTGACTAATTAGCAGTTTAGTGTTGTAGTTGACTGAATCATTAAGGTTTTTTTTTTTTTTTTTTTTTTTAGAAGAGAAATTTATTAAGAATACAAAAAGGGTAAGAGTCCTTACAAAACCCTTTTTAAACCAAGTTAAACAAAGGTGAATTAATAATAATTAAACAATAAAAAAAATTCAAGATGAAGGGTTTTGTGCACAGTAAAATTCAAGATGAAGGGTTTTGTGCATCAGTCGTGGACAAATTTTTTTTTTTTTTTTTTCCAAAAACCAAATAGAATAAATTCTGTCTATAATCTAATCTTGCTAAAATCCCTACCAATTAATGATGGAGCCCTGAGCTGGTGCCCAACTTGATCAAGCTGCACAATGAAAAAAAAAAAAGACATGATTATCAAAATAAAGGAGCTTGATGCAGGATCTAACAAACCATATTTCCTTTTTTCGCTTCTCCCTATATAATACATTGGTTTGAGGGATTATTGATGGAACATGATGGAAAAGTGCTATCAAGGATTAGATTAATTAAGTCAAGATTATGAGAGTGTTCACAACAAATAAATGAGGTAATGAACTAAATAGAGCATGAATCTATGTAACAGATAGTTGTATATATTCTGTAATATTTGTTAGCTTGTTCATTTGTTTCCTTACATAGACCGATCAGAACAATGTCAATATCTAGAGCACAGTTTTAAGTATTGGTATCAGATAATCCATATCAGTTTGGCAAGTGTTTAATTCTGATACCTAGTCGATATCGTATCAATTAAATGATATGAATCAGGGGTGTAATAGTAATAATAATAATAAAGAAAATAAAAAAACACTAGGGGTATTTCTATTCGATATAAATGATCCAATACCCATCTATTTTGATACCGTAATAATTTTAAAAATAATTGATACTCATTCCGATACCGTGCTCTAAAACCATAATCTAAAGATTGATAAGTATACTTCCAAGTTTCTTCAGCCAACAACTCAGATAAGGATACGTCCAGTGATAGAAAAGGAGGCTGATATAAAAAGGAAGCCCAAATAGACTCAAAGTCATAATTTAGTGGGTGACAAATTCTACTAATTGAAACTTCTCATGGTATTTAAAATATTGTGCAAGATCCTCATTACACTTCCAAGCATGCTCCATTATATGTTGGTCCCAAATAAATGACATATTTGAATGGAAATCAAAGATAGATTGTGTCTTACCTTGTTTCAGTTTCAGAGATCAAATATCCAATTCTAATTTATATTGCTGGGCAAAGTAATTAGACATCGTATTGGCTAGATTTGGAATCGGTTAAGGCCGATATCAATCCGAATCTACAAATCATGTTTGGGTTGGTGAGGAGGGAGGATTGGTTTGGCAAAAAAGAAGACTAGTAAATAGATATAAAACAAAAGATGGACTGAGGTCAATGTAGACACTGAATTTTGTTACCCTACGGGACCCTCAAGATTATGATGAATTGTGTAGGATACTGCTCTCAAAGATGATGAAAAATGACCGTTTTGTCCCAAAGGTAACTTGGTGCCTTAGCTTTTTCAAAACTGACCATAAATCCTAAGATAAGTGTGTTTTGTCATTTTAAGCTGAATCCCAACTTTGATGTGAAGACGATGCCATTTGACCACCGCTATGTAAATTACTATTTTACGAGTCACCTCTTTGAGCACAATTTTGATTGTTTTTCAGCCAGAATTTATGTCTAATCGTTGCCTAATTAAATAGTACTTGAAAAAAATTCCAGATAAATATACAAATCATGACTATCAGAAGGTCAGATCTCCAGATTTCACCATCCCAAGTTTGCCTAATAATTGGCCAAACTTAGGGTTCTTAATTCAGGGTCAAATTTGGCAAAAAATGGAGGCTGAATTTCATCATTTTGTCTCCTTATTGACCAAAAAACCCCTTAGGCTTACTATAAATTGTAATCCCCATAGTTAAAATTTTCAAAAAAAGTTCAGAAAAGAGAAAAATTCTACAGAGAGGAAGGAAAGAAAATCTAAAGAGAGAAAGAAAGAAAGAAAAGGGATTTTTTTTTTTTTTTTTG
>NC_056557.1:3433380-3440224 GCF_013358625.1 Macadamia integrifolia
TGGCGGTGGTGGGGTGGGTGGGGGGTGTTGGGGGGGTGGGGTGGGCGTAGAAAAGGGAAGCTTCTCTTAGTCAAATGCTGCATGGCATTAGCACTAGGAAAAAGGCTGCAAAGATGTGATAATCATGGTTGATTCTGGTACTTTAATTGCTGCAAAGAGTAAAGCTAGATTTTGTTTTTCTACAGCTTCAACTAGAGTAGGGAGACTACTAAACATGGCTTACTCTTGGCTCATACTCTTGTTTTATATGCGGTAATTCTGACTTTAGATTGTTTGACAATGATTAGTGCATGTCTCTTCTTTCTTAAACTAAGCTACTTTTGTTTTTGTAGATGACATCTATTTCTTATTTTCCTTGTTTTCTATGATTTTTTTCATATTTTTTTTCCTCGTTAACTCTAATAAAGAAGTCTATCGTTTAGCTAAAAGGGTTAATAAGTTGTGTTTATCTTGGGTATAGTGGATCCATCCTCCTCATTTCTCTGAATTTTTTTTTAGAGGAAAAACATTTACACACCATTAACTAGAAGTTGAAACTATATACGGACACTCTTTTTAAGACTCAGATTGCTATAATAATCCCGTGTAAAATGTCTTATATACCTCTCTTTTTTCAATAATTTCTATTGACATCCTTTTTCAAGGCTCGAAATTGTACACTGACGGCAAAGCTAACCCGAATTTCTTTTTCTCTAATGAAATTTTGATTTTTGATTTTTGATTTATTTTTTTATTTTAAGATTTAGGAAGAAAAATTAACAAAAAATATAAAGTTAAGGCAAAATAATTGCGGCCCGCGATATAAGGTGATGGGATTATTTTGAATTTGTTTAGGATCATGTGAGGCTGTGGATGTTGTGCTCTTATGAGCCTTGAGTCACACTCGGCATCAGCTGTCATGAAATGAGAGGCTAAACGTCAGATAGCAAGAGGCATGCAGTTTGATTGGGTTCAGTGGACATGCCTATTATTTTGACCGTTCCACTCATACAAAAAAGAACATTTTAGTGGGAGCACGTGTTTATATAACTTTATTTATTTAATATATATTTTTTTTTTTTGGGGGGGAGTGGGTGGGTTTTCTTATACAACATATAATAATAAGTAATTCAAAAGGTTATCATTGCTGACCTTGATGTGGTGTACGATGTCTTGTATTCTGTTACAATTTAAATCAGGGAATTTATTGATTGATGTTAATGTTGATCTTTGCAGATTAGAATTTTTTGCTATATATTTGTAGCGAGAGTTTCTTTTTCTGTAATGTAAACAATGATGAGAGATGTGAGGACGAATGGTGTAACCCTATTCTCCATTGATAGTGAAGCAGAATCTCATCTCACCGAGGACGTAGGCAATTTTGTCGAACCTCGTAAACCTATGTGCATTTGTTGTTCTTGTTTTTTCATTATCTTTTGCATCGTTTTAGAGTTACATTTCTACACTTGGTGCAATGGTAAAGTTACTTCATTACATTTTAATCATAAACTTGAATCGAAAAACGATCTCTATATGAAGTCGGGTGTGATCAGCATGTACATAGTGGTGGGTAGGATCTACCATTTCGATGTATGGGTCTCTCTCTCTCTCTGGTCAACATGTGATGGAGGATAGATTCTACCACTTTGGTGCATGGATTTCAATGACAATCTCTCTCTCTCTCTCTCTCTCTCTCTCTCTCAAAATAGATTCTATGTGCAACATAAGATTTACAGGCAAGTAGACCTTAAGGTCTCCTGTTTTCATATCAAGTTGATCAAATATCATAATAAAGTATAAATATTCAGACGATAAAAAATGTTGAGAAAGGTGCATGGACATACACAATGTGTAAATAATTGAAGCCGAGTATAAAATTTGATGTGCAACTAGCGTATGCTTAACTACCTTTTACCTAATTATCCAAATTAAAACTTGTGTGGTACAAATTTTATAGAGAAACTTTCACAATACTTAGGAAGAAAGTTTTTTCTGTTTCATGGTTCAAGAAAATTTATCACATCATCTTAAGGTTCACAACCCTTATAAGATTTAAATATTTTCTTCAAAATACCATTACAAGATCGTCCCATATCCATCCAAAACCCCGTGATGATTTGATTCACACTAGATATAGAAAAATTTTGTCCATTGTACATTCTTTTTCTTTTGGAAAAAAAAAATTTTTTTTGAATTGAAATTTCAAGAAGAATAATAAACGAGTTTGTGATGGTTGGCATTGGAAAGAAGAGGCCATTTATCGTGTGAATGGGCAGTTCAATAGGTACTTTCCTCGCGAGTTGAAAGTTCAAACACACAATGACGTCATCAGTATGAAAAGCAATAAAATTGCTGAGTGCATCTTAACGTCCGTACGCGCAATTCCCACATGTTTCTTTTTATTTCTATTCTCTCTCTTTTATGATTTCTCCTTTGTCTGTCCTTTGCTTTACTCGGTCTTAGTCCTCTTGCCTACAGACAAGGCTTTATTCATTTATTTATTTTTATTTCTTTGAGCTGTCAGGTAGATAAATTATATGTTGTCTCTCTCACTCTGTCTTTCTTCTTTCTTTTTGTTTTATGGCTATAGATTAGCAAAAGGACTTTATTTAAAAAGAATGAAAGAATTACAAAATAACTAAATCAAGAAAAAAATTCAGTTAGCTCTTCATCTTCCGCGTAGCCATCAGCAGACAAGTTGTTGCTGCCAAAAAACCCCGCGAGTTGATCATGCACAAGCACAAATGGTGGAGGCCCGGAGCTTTGTCCGGGGTTAGTCCTCCGACGCTCAAGTTAGGGTCAGCCGCACAATTTTCAGTAAGGGAGTAATGGTGAGGGTCTGATTACTTACCTTCTTCCTTCCTCTCAGCCCCCTTATATGGTTCCTCGGGTCTAGGGTTTTTTCTTGTCTTTTCCTCTGTCCTTCTCCCATACGGCCGTCCTTCTTATGGGGAATATTCCCCTCATGCAAACGACGTGATCGAGCGTAATTGAGTCCTTGGAATCCTTATCTGGTGGACGACACGTGTCTCGGGGGCAACACGTGTCCTTTCTCCACCGAGAGATCAATTTGGCTGTATCAGGAGCCCCCTTACTCCCACTAGGAGTCTCTTCCTGTGGGAGTAACCAACTTTTTCGCAATCATCGCTCTTTTCTTCATCACTTCCTTTTTTCCTCTTTTTCTTCTTCTTCTTCTTCTTCTTTTTTTTTTTACTTTGGGCCTTAGCCTTGCTGGCGACCGAGGCCTGCAGTCAGCTGAGGAAAAGACCTTCTGTCGGCTCGGCTCGGCCTTACTCTAAGCCCCCTGCCGAGGTGAGGACCCTCGGTTAGGTCCGTTCGGCTTTGGCCAAACTCTCAACCGAGAGGGGGACCCTCGGTCAGGTCCGTTCGGCTTTGGCCTAACTCCCAACTGAGAGGGGGACCCTCGGTCAGGTCCGTTCGGCTTTGGTCGAACTCCCAATCCGAGGTGAGGACCCTTGATCAGGTCTGTTCGGCTTTGGCCGAACTCCCAACCGAGAGGGGGACCCTCCGTCAAGTCAGTTCGGCTTTGGCCAAACTCCCAATCTAAGGTGAGGACCCTCGGTCAGGTCCGTTCGGCTTTGGCCGAACTCCCAACCGAGAGGGGGACCCTTGATCAGGTCCGTTCGACTTTGGCCGAACTCCCAATTCGAGGTGAGGACCCTCGGTCAGGTCAGCTCGGCTTTGGCCGAACTCCCAATCCGAGGTGAGGACCCTCGGTCAGGTCCGTTCGGCTTTGGCCGAACTCCCAACCTAGAGGGGGACCTTTGGTCAGGTCCGTTCGGCTTTGGCCGAACTCCCAATCCGAGGTGAGGACCCTCGGTCGGGTCCGTTTGGCTTTCCAATCTGAGGTGAGGACCCTCGGTCAGGTCCGTTTGGCTTTAGCCGAACTCCCAATCCGAGGTGAGGACCTCGGTCGGGTCCGTTCGGCTTTGGTCGAACTCCCAACTGAGAGGGGGACCTTCGGTCAGGTCCGTTCGGCTTTGGCCGAACTCCCAATCTGAGGTGAGGACCCTCGGTCGAGTCCGTTTGGCTTTGGCCAAACTCCCAATCCGAGGTGAGGACCCTCGGTTAGGTCCGTTCGGCTTTGGCCGAACTCCCAACCGAGGGGAGGACCCTCGGTCAGGTCCGTTCGGCTTTGGCTGAACTCCCAACCGAGAGGGGGACCCTCGGTCAGGTCCATTCGACTTTGGCTGCACTCCCAACCGAGAGGGGAACCCTCGGTCAGGTCCGTTCGGCTTTGGCCAAACTCCCAACCGAGAGGGGGACCTTCTGTTAGGTCCGTTCAGGCACAAACCTCGAGACTTCGTACTTTGACGTGGCGGCGCCATTAATGCTCGGGTAGTTGTACCGTCTTTCTCCCCATCTATATAGTGTGGGGGGCCATTTGTGGGGCACTTTTCTTTTCCCTTCGGAGAGCTTACCTTGGGCCTCGGTGTTCTTTTCGAAGATCTCGTCTTCGTCTTGACTTCCCCTAGTTTAGCGACACCCAAAAAGTAAGTGATGTCTTCCTCGTCGGGCTACAGTCCATCGTCCTCCGAGAGGACGAGGTCAAAACGTAGGCATAGGAGTCCAGGGGAGGTCCGAGGGATGTCCTCGGATTCCATTGACTCTCCCTCTTCCCGTGACTCATCGTCCGCGGCCTAGCCGTCTGGGTCCGAGGATGGCTCCAACGGTGCAGGATTCAGGGAGAGGGTGCTCGATTCCCGAGCTCAGACCCAGGAGCCCTTAGAAGTGGAGGCTCTCAACATCGTATCCACGATGGACGAGCCAGAACTAGAGGAGCTGAGGGCCTCCTTCGGTGTCTCGGACGCTTTCGAGCTCCGACTGCCCAGACCATCCGATCTATCTAGCAATCGGAACTCCGAGGAGCTATGCTTGTACAAGGAGGCGTTTAAGGCAGCCTTCGGCTGCCTCTCCACCCCTTCTTCACCGGAGTGTTTCTGCACTATGGGGTATGCTCGACCCAGCTGACGCCGAACGGGTGGGGACAAGTGCTCAGCTTCGTCGTCTTCTTCGTAAGGCACCAGAGGCCCCTCTCCCTCCCCCTCTTCATTAACTGTTTTCTCCTTCAGGCCTGCAAGGGTCTTTCGGGTTGGTATTACTTTTGCCCCCGAAAGGACCTTCGGCTTCTAAAGGGTTACCCGACTTCCATCCACGGGTGGAAGGAGAAGTTTTTCTTTGTGAGGTCGTCCGAGGGGGTGCCCTTCGGCACGGTTTGGGATATCCCAGACCTTAGGGAGGTGAACTCCGCCCCTGCCCTATTCGGGGCAGACGCGGAGTCGTTGGCGATGGCGAGGCGGCAAGAAGACTGTCCTCTAGTCAAGGCCGACTGCCTCAAGTCCGACGCCATACTCTTCAAATTTGGGCTTAGCCCAGGTGAGTTCGGCTAGCCTCCGTTTGCCTCCTTCGGGTGTCGGTGCTTCGTACTGACTCCCATTTTTTCTTTTTGCAGTGCAAGTCTCCAGGGCTGAGGCTAGGGCCGCCGCCGAGGCAAGGCAGGCACAAATCAAGGAGGCCAAGGCATGGGATGCCCAACAGCAGCCGAGGCTGAAGCGGAAGGAGAAGAAGGGGCCGTCCTCTGAGACCTCGAAGAAGAGGTCCAAAGTCGAGGGACCGAGCGCCGAGGCAGTCCAGGCCCTCACTGCTCTGGGCCATGACGGGCCTGTGCAAGACCCCTCCCCCGTCACGGCCTCCAGAGGCTCGAGGGTGGCGATCGTGAGGGCCGAAGTGGGGTTTGTCCCTCAATGGTCGGTGAAGGAGGACGACACGCTGGCCATCGGGGGAGTTGCTCGCGAGCTAGTGATGAAGGGGAGTCTTCCCCGAGATGCCACTGAGGCACAGAAGCAAGGGACGGCGGCCATGATCACAATGCTTGCATCTTCATGGCCGGGGTAAGCTTTGGTCCCCCTACCCTCTTCTTTTTTTTCTCTTTTTTTTTTTATGTCTTAGCATTCTGACCTTCGGTGTTTCATGTAGGCACAAAATCAGATGGGTCAACTAGTGGCTCGAGCCGAAGCTATGTGCCGAGACCTCGAGGTCGTCGAGAGAGAGAAGGTCGCCCTGGAGAACGAGCGCTCGATCCTCCTTGAGAAGGTGGAGCACTTGGAGAAGGACCTCGTCTTCGTGCGCCGAGAGTGCGATCGGAAGCTCGTGGAGCTGAAGTGGCAGATGAAGGCTCGAATTCAGGAAGTCGAGGCCCAAGGGGTCGAGGAGTATTGGTCCTCCGAGGACTTCAGGGAGGAGATAAAGCGCGCCATCGCCCCGGGGTTCACAATGGGCGCTACCGAGGTCCGAGACTGGGTCCTCGAGCGTTACCCCGGGGTCTCCTTCGAGGATAGCGGGCTCATCTTTGAGGACGACGACGTGGAGGCGGCCCCATCAGCCACCAAGGTTGCCGATGCCGATGGTGGAGGCTGTAGCAAGGAGGGTGAGGTTCAGCTGCACCGAGAGGTCCCTCCAACTCCTGGCCATGGAGGTTAGGATCAAGAGACCCTCCAAGCCCAAGAAGAGGCCGCGAACCCGACGGACGCCCCTTGAGGTCACCCCGGGTCTCAGCTTAGACAACCCCCTTTCTTTTTGTTATGTTATCAGCCTTCGGGCTTCTTGTAATCTTGGCCTTCGGGCCTTATGTAATCATCCTTCGGGCTTCCTATGTAACTACAGCCTTCGGGCCTTCGTCTTGTAATCTTGGCCGTCGGGCTTTATGAATGAATGAAGTCTTTTTGCCCCCATCTTTCATTTCTCTCGCCTTCTGTGTCCCTTTGAGTAAGGTAGTCTTTAGTCCGTAGCTAGGTGCAAAGAGGCCGAAACCCCTCGTTGCCTGCCTTAGGGTCCGCCTTCCTAC
>NC_056557.1:3440324-3478039 GCF_013358625.1 Macadamia integrifolia
AATTCTTAGATGACGAATGGTTAGGACGTTATTTTAGATACATATGTTTAGGACGGTAATTAGAATTAGATCACAACCATTAATCAGTTCACTTTCGCATTATTAAAAGAAATAAAAAATAAAGTGGCTGCTCTCCCTGTGTTCGACACGTAGCTACACTGATCCGTACGCTTGCGGTTACATTTTAAATCTCAACAAGTTTTTGGCGCCGTTGTCGGGGAGACAGTTCCATGTTATTTTTCACTTTCTTTTGGTAAATCGGAGTGCTTTATTTGCTTTGCTTTATATTTTTTCTTTTTTTTTTATTGAATTCCTGAGAATAACAACTTGCAATAATAGTTGTATCAGTGGAGGTCACCATGCCTCACAGTATGATAAAGACAGGTTTCGCCCTGTAGCAGTACCTCAGGAATTGACCTGAGCAACCCCGGATCCTTGTCGGTAAACTCCCAAAAAGCAAAAAAAAAAAAATAAAAAATAAATAAATAAAAAAATCAAAAAAATCAAAAAAATCATCAAAAAGTTTTGCTATCCATTCTTTTGTGCTTGTCTTACTTTAGTTGTGGAAAGTTTTTCTGTTGCATGAGTGTTAAGTGGGTACGTAATACTAAGAATCGGTTAGAAAGAAGAGATCCAACAAGTAGTGACCCTATACGTTTGCTCTCTTTAAAACCCTTCAATATGGGAGACCAACAGCATAACCCTTCACCTAAATCTCTGAAAGATAGGTTCTACCCTGCTAGAACAGCCCAACCTTCCTGTATAGTTCTACCACAAGCCCAGGGCAATAATTTTGAACTCAAATCTCAATACATCACTATGTTGTCCCACTTCCATGGGTTGACCTCTGAGGATGCATACCTATTTCTAAGGGAATTTAAAAAGGTATGTGTTCTAATTAAGATCCAACAGTTTTCTGATGATGCTGTTAAGCTTAGGTTTATCACTTTTGCATTGAAAGACCAAGCTAAGAAGTGGTTGTATGGATTACCCACAAATTCCATAACCTCATGGGAACAGTTCACAGTTGTCTTCCTTAAGAAGTTTTCCCCAACTCACAAGACCAATAAGCTTAGAAGTGATATCCTTCAGTTTAGGCAAAAGCCTAGTGAGTCATTTTCCAAACTTATGGAGAGATTCAAGGATCTACTCCAAGAATGCCCCCACCATGGCCTAGACCTATGGCATTTATGTCAAATAATTTATGAGGGTATTGATTACCCAACTAAACAAATGATAGAATCTATGTGCCCTGAGGGATTCACATCCTTTACAGATGAAGAAAAGGCATGGGAATTCTTACTTGACTTAGCTGACAAAACCCGTGAATGGGAATCAACCCAAGAGAGTGAAAGAACTATAAGAGGAAAAGGATATTTTGTGGATGGGATAGTAGCCAAGGAAGCCCATTTGGATATCCTAATCAAGAGGATTGAGGCTATAGTCCCCTAGACATGTCATAGAAGAATGCCCTAACACCTCTGGGGGCACTTCTAATGATAGTGTTAATGCCTTATACCAGAATAATCCATATAGTAACACATACAATCCAGGATGGAGAAATCACCCAAATTTTTCTTGGAATCAGGGCAACCAAGCAGGACCTTCCAATTTCTATAATCAAGGTCAACCTGGACCCCAAAGGCCTCCCTTTGCACAACAATCTTTTTCTCAAAATACTTTTCCTAGGTCAAATGTAGGACCTCAGGCGAGTTTTCCTAGGGCCCCTCTTCTATCATCTTATCAGCAACCCCCTGGGTTTACCAACACTGGAGAGGCAAGTAGAATAAATGACTTGGAAAAAAATATGGCCCTCCTCATGACAAGCCATCAAAATCTTACGAGAGAACTTACCCAAGTTGTCTCAATTATGCATGAGAGGAAGAAGGGAACTTTACCCAGTCAACCAGAGCCTAACCCTAGGCATCATCAACCTGTTAGTTCACAAGGACCAACTAATGCATCACTGAATATAGTACAAGGTCAGACTCAACAAGGGCCCTCTAACCAATGTAATGTTGTTTATGCCCTTAGGAGTGGTAGAGAGTACCTAAAGAGCGTTCCTAAATCTTCCCCATCTATTACTCCTGTTAACTCTTCTTCAGTTGAGGACACAAATGTGCCTCTTGCTCCAGGTTCGTCTGATGAACCTAAAGATTTTTCTGAAACTAAAGATGATTTGGTTGAGGAAACCAAAAATGATTCTTCTGAACAGGGGCAAATCCCTAACAGTCCTTATGTTCATCCTGTCCCATTTCCTAATCGCTTGGTAAACAAAAAGAAGACTGCTTCCATGGACAAAATTTTAGAAGTCTTCAAAAAGGTAGAAATAAACATCCCTCTTTTGGATGCCATATCCCAGATCCCCACCTATGCAAAGGTACTGAAAGGTTTGTGTACTCACAAACGTATCACTAGTGTGCCCAAAAAGGCGTTCTTGGCAGGTAACATTAGTTCCATAATTACTCAGCCTATAGCAGCCAAGTATAAGGATCCAGGGAGCCCTACCATATCTTGTGTCATAGGTAACACCTATATTGAGCATGCTTTACTTGACCTTGGCGCAAGTGTGAATCTTTTACCTTACCATGTGTACAAGCAACTAGGATTGGGAGAATTGAAAGCCACTGGAACTACTCTTCAGTTGGCAGATAGGTCTGTTAAGATTCCTAAAGGGATGGTTGAGGATGTCTTACTGAGGTGGGGGAATTTATTTTCCCTGTTGATTTTATTGTGTTAGATACTAAGCCCTTCTCAACCAAGGATGAGATCCCAATAATTCTAGGAAGACCATTCTTGGCTAGCAGTAATGCATTAATCAATTGCCGGAATGGTTTCCTAAGATTATCTTTTGGTAACCAAACTGTTGAGTTTAACATGTTTAGGATTGGCAAGCAACCACATATGGAAGAAGAGATCAATATGCTTGAGGATTTTCTGGATTTTTCCTATGATTTAGTTACCAACTTTGATATTGATTTTGATTCAGAATTCCAACAGTATATGGATGAGTTGGATGATAAGAGTGAAAATTTCTTTTCTGAAGTCTTGAGTCTTCACACACTTGTGGAGCCCTTAGGACCCCTTTCCAATTCCATTCCCAAACCTTCCATAGTTGAGCCCCCTAAGCTAGATCTTAAGGAGTTGCCATCTAATTTGAGATATGCTTTCCTAGGGCCTGACCAGTCTCTTCCTGTAATAATTTCTTCAAATTTGACTTCTAGCCAGGAAGAGGAGTTACTTAAAGTGTTAAAAGATAATAAGGAAGCCCTAGGTTGGACCATGGCTGATATCAAGGGTATAAGCCCTTCCATTGTGCAACATCATATACATCTTATGGAGGATTCCAAACCATCCACGGAACCCCAAAGAAGAGCTAACCCAGTGATGATGGAAGCTATTAAGAAAGAGATCCTAAAGTGCTTGGATCATGGAATAATTTATCCTATTTCTGACAGCCAATGGGTAAGCCCAGTTCACGTAGTGCCTAAGAAGTCTGGTATGACTGTAGTTCCTAATGCCAACAATGAGTTGATCCCTACCCGTGTCCAAACAGGATGGCGTGTGTGCATTGACTACAGGAAGTTAAATGCGGCAACCTGGAAGGATCACTTCCCATTGCCATTCATTGACCAGATGTTAGAGAGGTTAGCTGGACATGAATACTATTGCTTTCTTGATGGATATTCCGGCTATAACCAAATCCCAATTGCTTTAGAGGACCAACATAAGACCACTTTTACATGCCCATATGGAACATTTGCTTACAGGCGTATGCCCTTTGGGCTTTGCAATGCCCCTGCTACGTTCCAACGATGCATGATGAGCATTTTTTCTGACATGGTCGAAAAATTCTTAGAAGTATTTATGGATGACTTTTCAATTCATGGGAATTCCTATTCTGAATGTCTTCATCATCTTTCCCTAGTTTTGAAAAGGTGCATATCTAAGAATTTGGTTTTGAATTGGGAGAAATGTCATTTTATGGTTAAATCTGGTATTGTTTTAGGCCATGTAATATCCAAGGAGGGAATTAAGGTAGATAGAGCCAAAGTGGATTTAATTGATAATTTACCACCTCCTCAATCTGTTAAGGATGTTCGGTCTTTTCTAGGGCATGCAGGCTTCTACAGAAGGTTTATTAAGAACTTTAGTCAGTTAGCCCGACCTCTCACCTCATTACTTGTCAAAGATCAGACTTTTGAGTTTTCCAAAGAGTGCCTAGAATCCTTCAAGCAACTTAAGAAGGAGTTGACCAATGCACCCATTGTTCAACCACCTGTTTGGACTGAACCTTTTGAACTGATGTGTGATGCTTCGGATTTTGCCATAGGAGCAGTTTTAGGTCAAAGGATTAATAACTTACCCACTGTCATTTACTATGCTAGTAGGACCTTAAATGATGCACAACTCAATTATACAACCACTGAAAAAGAATTTTTAGCTGTTGTGTTTGCATTAGAAAAGTTTCGGTCTTACTTAGTTGGTTCACATGTGGTGGTGTATACTGATCATTCTGCCCTCAGATACCTAGTTCAGAAGAAGGATGCCAAAGCCCGTCTCATTAGGTGGGTTTTACTTTTGCAAGAGTTTGATTTAGAAATTAGGGATAAGAAAGGAGTTGAAAACCTAGTTGCAGACCATTTATCCCGGCTTCCCAATTCCTTGACTGTTGATTCTCCAGTCAACGAGAACTTTCCAGATGAACAATTATTTGCAATGTCCAGTGAACCATGGTTTGCTGACATTGTCAACTTCTTAGTTTCAGGTGTGACTCCGGATCACTGGTCCACCCAAGATAAGTATAGGTTTCATTCCCAAGTTAAGCACTTTTTCTGGGATGATCCTTATTTGTTTAAGATATGTCCAGATCAGATTATCCGACGATGTGTTCCTGATCATGAGCAACATTCCATTCTCTCTTTTTGTCATGATCATGCATGTGGTGGACACTTTGGACCTAAGAAGACTGCCGCAAAGGTTCTCCAATGCGGATTTTATTGGCCCACTCTTTTTAGAGATGCTTTTGATTTTTGCAAGGCTTGCCCTGCCTGCCAGTCTTTTGGCCGTATCAATAAAAGGAACATGATGCCCCTCAACCCTATTTTGGTAGTTGAGATCTTTGATGTATGGGGCATCGATTTTATGGGACCATTCCCTAATTCCTTTGGGAATTTGTACATACTTTTGGCCGTTGATTATGTTTCTAAATGGATAGAGGCCATACCTTGTAAATCTAATGATCACAAAGTGGTGGTCCAGTTTCTCAAAGAGAACATTTTTTCCCGCTTTGGTGCACCACGTGCAATAATTAGTGATAGGGGTACTCATTTTTGTAATCGGCCTTTTGAGACCCTAATGAAAAAGTATGGGATCACTCATAAGTTATCTACCCCTTATCACCCCCAAACTAGTGGCCAAGTGGAGGTGTCTAATAGGCAGATCAAACAAATCTTGGAGAAAACTGTTAATCCCAACCGTAAGGATTGGTCCCTTAGGCTCATTGATGCCTTGTGGGCCCATCGGACTGCATTCAAGACTGACCTTGGCCAGTCTCCCTACCGTTTAGTGTATGGGAAAGCTTGTCACTTACCAGTTGAGTTGGAGCATAAGGCCTTTTGGGCCATTAAGAAGCTTAACTTTGATTTGTCTGATGCGGGAATTCATCGTAGGCTCCAACTATCTGAGTTGGAGGAACTTAGGAATGATGCCTATGAAAGTTCTAGAATTTACAAGGAAAAGACCAAAGCTTTCCATGATAAACACATTCTGCGTAAATCTTTTGCAATTGGTGATAAGGTCTTATTGTACAACTCTCGATTGCATCTTTTTCCTGGTAAGCTTAGATCCCGATGGGATGGCCCATTTATTGTTCATAATGTATATCCCCATGGGGCTGTGGAGATTTTGAATCCAGGAACAGGGGTAATTTCGAAGGTTAATGGTCAGCGTTTGAAACCGTTCCTCGAGTTTCCCACTACTAGTAGTGAAGAGGTCATGGATCTCCATGAACCTCTTTACACTGATGACTAATTTTTAATCAGGTATGACCCCCTTGCATTGTCTTTGCTTTTAATTTTTTCCATGCATTGAGGACATTGCATGACTTAAGTGTGGGGGAGGGAAACCAGTTTTTATTTTTTATTTTTTTTTCACTTTGTTTTGTTTGTTTTTCTTTTTATTTTTTGAGCTTGCTAAGGATGAAGTCCTACTTTGGCTTTTGGCTAATGATCATACCATTCGGTTGCTTGATGTATGAAAATAAAATTTTTGATTAAGGTACCCATTTTGAACGTATAAAAACCCTGTTGAGAAGAAAGAAACAAGCATGTGTCTTGAGATGGGACTTTCTTTTGAAAAATAAGAGACCCCTGTTTTATGGTGATGGACCATATGTAAGTCTGTGGGTTCCTTGTACTTTTGATTTGGAGTTGAGACCTTCTTTTTAATTTGGCATGGGTTGATAAATGCACAATTTTAAATGAAATGTGAAATGTGGTATAAAGAAGAATAAGAGTTGATTCCCTTGGAACTAGACAGGGCATTGCGCCTCAGGAAGCGTGGTGTCTTGATCGAAATTCCTTGGGAAGAAACTTCTGAAGTAACTCTAGCATCACGGCCTTTGTGGATATATGCAAAAAGCGAAGCTACATAGTAACTTGGGTGTCTGGTGTTTGCTCCACCATGTCATTCAGGCCAAAAGTAGTGGAGTAGAATAGAGTTTATTATTCTAAAAAACAAAAAAAGAAAAAAAAATGTGCAAATGTCATTATTGCTTGGTAACATGTTTGGTCAAAAACACTCTAACGTCTTAGTCATTGGTTCCCTATTTCTTCACAAGTGGTTTTGCCTTAAGATAAGGATGTTTTGGAAGAGACGAGGTGAGTTCCAAATTAAGAAATATGCTAGTGCCTGGAATTGATAAAGGGTAATAAAAGTTCAAGTGTGGGGGTCCCTTGTAAGAGAAATTATCTTTGCTCCGGATCGGTATGAGCCTTACCTTTAGCCAAAGTTGGGATTTGTTTATTCTGAATTTTGGGTGTATATTCACTGCAAACACCCACGAGACACAACTCGTCCACTAGGGGTGACCTAGGGGTTTAAAGGCTTGTTGCACATGCTAAGTGCAACCGTGATTCCTACGAAAGTGAGTTAGGTTTTTTTTATCTTTATTCTTTTTCTTTTTTGTTTTGCTTGAGGACTAGCAAAGTCTAAATGTGGGGGAATTCTGATGAACACATTTATGTGTGAAATCTAGGGTAATAAAACATGCATTTTATATATTTAGAATGGAGCTACCTTGGGTTTTACTCTCTTTTTGCAGGTTTTATATTTTCAAGGCCTTAAGGACTATCGGGAGCTATATCTTCAATTTTACACGTAAAGAGGTCCTATTTCTTTCCATGGTTGCGAAGAGGATGAAATTCTGAGCAAGATGGACGTGTTCAATTAAAAGTACACATTCGTTTGGTCACCCGTACAAATGATTATTCTTTTCGGGTCAGAAAAAGAATAATGGATCAGAACTGAACCGAGATGCAGAACCAGCCCGTTTGCAATTGTCCCAGAGGTACAAGGAATACTCCAAATGCCAACAAGGATCGATGGACCACATCCTTAAGTGATTAAAGATTTGTTTTTGGTAACAACAATTACCTAGCTTAGTTGGTGAGCTATGGTGTACAAAATTCTCTTGCTCACCAAGAGGTCTCAAGTTCGAATCTTATGGTTGTTTTTTTTAGAAGATTTTGTTGAAGATTTCCTGCTTTTCACTCACTTAAAGCACTAAGGGCATGGAAGGGATTTCCACATCAAATTAGAAGCAAGCAAAATCATGGAAGGGTTCCTGCGGAAGAAGAGAAGAAAAAAAAGGAAAGAAAAAAAAAAGAGGAGAAATAAAGATTGTCCAAATCTTCTCTCTCCTCCACATCATCATCCACATCATCATCCACCAAAAGATTGTCCAAATCACATAAAGCAAGAAGGAAGAAAATCGTCCCTAGGAGAGAGAAAAAGAAGAAAAATAAATTAGAAAAAAAAGGAAAGAAAATAAGAAAAAAATTTTAGGAAATTTCTCAAAATTTATTTCTCTCTTCTCTCTCCTCCATCTTAGCACTTTTGGACTCAAAAGATCTCACAATCAATTGTGGGTTTCTCTCTTTTAGGAAAGAGAAAATTGTTACCCTACCTCTCCATTCCCTATAAATACAACTCATGTAAGAGGAGGAGACACAATTCATTCTTCTTCTAGTTTTTTTTAGTTGCTCTCTCTCTCTCTTCTCTCTCTCTTTAGTTCTAGTTCTTCTCTATTTTTGCTTTAATCACTTTTGTAATAGTTTTTTTTATGTCAATTAATGCAAGCACTCTTTTATTTTTATTCAGTTCTTTTTATGTTTATGATTTATGCGATTGAGTTGTAATTTTTTAAGTTATAGTTCTAGGCTTAGATCTAGGTGACAAGATCACGGGCCGTGGAGCAATTTTTTTTTTCAAGTTCAAGCATTGATTCAAGTAAGTAGGCTCCTTCAGTAGTCTTCTCTCCCCCCTCTCATTCCCTCTTCTGACTACCCTTTCTTTCTTAATTTAGGATTTTAATTTTAGTCGTTACATTATTGCTATCCTTTCCCCCAAGGTTCATGGCTAGTGTATGTGTTGGCTTTGCCCCCCCTAGCCATAGAACCATCAATTTATTGCTTTTATTTTAATTGTCTCCCTTTCCCTAAAGCCAAGTAGAGAAACCCTTGTAAGAGTGACTCTCTGGTCAAGTAGGGAAGCTCATATTATGATGCATCCCTTGGGCTAAGTAGAGAAACCTACTTGTGAGTCTCTCTCTAGCTTTATCCCCTTTCTTTTACTTTATTTTTATTTCAGCTTTTATTTTTTTTCTTTATTATTATTTTTTTTAATTGCGTGGGTTGTTTATTTTCAGTTATTTATTTATTTAATTTTAATTGCGTGGCTTGCGTCTTTAAATTCTTAGATGACGAATGGTTAGGACGTTATTTTTAGGACGGTAATTAGAATTAGATCACAACCATTAATCAGTTCACTTTCGCATTATTAAAAGAAATAAAAAATAAAGTGGGTGCTCTCCCTGTGTTCGACCCGTAGCTACACTGATCCGTACGCTTGCAGTTACATTTTAAATCTCAAACAGTCATCCACCCATTGGTCCATCAATTCTTATCCAGGATTCCATCCCCTAAAAGAAAATTGCAATCCGGTACCAATTTAGCAAAGCTAGTTTATTCCCCACCCTTGATCAGTAAAAAAAAAAAAGAGCTCGATGCAACAGTGGTATATGCTTGTTTGAGTCACTAGCTAATGAGTAATGCTTTGATAAATCATCATATCTCTTTTATTTGTGATGGTTTCAGGAAAAGTCATAAGCTCATTGAATGAGACATTGAGGAAATGGACCTTAGACACAGACATGAGGGCACCAGGATTGCTAGAATCCATGAATATGTCATTTCTCGACCGAATTAGGTGTGTGAAATTACATCACCAATTACTCCAGTAGGTGCCTCAGCATTGGGATGCCAACCTATGTATATTTTGGTTTGGATTTGTAGAGATCTACCCAACTCTTGAAGAATTTCAGGTTTGTATGTTATCCCCACCCAAAGGCAAGTTGTTCCAACCATCTTTGAAGAAAGACTATTCAGAGGAAATTCATGACTTTTTCAGATGGAAAGAAGAGGAAGTGAATCAATTTGTCAGGTTTGGGAAGATTAACATTTTAAAAGTGGCCCAGATCTTCATCCAATATCTACCAATGGGAGGAATCCATCAACAGAGATCACAAGATGCTTATTTACTTTCCGTGATAGCTCGCTATGTTCTCCAAACTCCTGGGCTTTGTGCACTACCCATTCTAATTGAGGTGGTAAAACAATTGAAGAAGGGAGGTGACATCATCCCTACATTTCTTCCAGAAACACTCAAGGGATTTGATGACATGAGTCATGGCCATAGATTTGGACTAGATCATTATCAAGGGAGTCGTGCTATTCTTTATATTTGGCTCTTCAAGAAAATAAATTTAACCAAGCCATTAAAAGGAGGCCCACTCAAAGCTCTTTGCTACTAGGAGAAGAGGGAAGTTTTGAAATTCAACCTTATCATTGGTTAGGAGAAGTACCTGTAGGAAAGGATTGTGCAAGATATCGCATGGAGGTACCCAGAGAGGCCACAAAATATTTTTTTGATGAAGACCCCTAGGTACAATTATGTCAGGTTGATGGGATTGACTCACACATCCTTTTATTTACCTAAGTATATCGGCCGACAATATGGGCTCGAGGCGATGGACCCAGAAGAATTGGTGAACTTTCACCTACCTCAATAGTTGTCTCCCCACCTTGTTACTTACCTATCCTACCTATGGTAGGAAAGTTGTTCCCCTTTCCATGTAATTCATATAGTAAAAGAATGAGGAAGTATTTGGATTTTTGTGTTATCCCGATTATTCTAATTATAACTTGAGTTATGGAATTCATTATGCCTAAACATTGCAAACCACAAAAAAAAAAAAAAAAAAAAAAAAAAAAAAAAAGACCAAAAGAAAAGATTTTCTTTGTACCAAAGATAAGTTTTCATTCATAAGATGATAAAATAAAATGATGAACAAACAAGGGGGAGGAAAAAAGAAAAAGGAAAATATATATATGTTTGTGTTTCAGAAAATATAGGAACAAATCCCTATGGGTCAAAAGTCATCATCTAAACCATACTCTGAATCATCCGCATGGAGTACCAGGGAACCTGCGGATGCTAGTCCAGTCTGCTCCAGCCTCCGTGTCATGTCCTAAATCAGTGCATCCTGCTATTCAATTTCCTACTTGTAGGAACTAACTTGGCTCTCCAAGGCGGCAATCCTTCCATCCCTAAGGAATATAGGAAAGGATCAAGGAGAAGAATAATGAAAGAAGAAAGGCAAAAGAAGAAGGGGAAAATATGAAATACCTTGACAACCATCGCCTCACACGGGCCATAATGCATCCTTCTGATCTCATAATAGACCTCTGGAGACACTTAAGAAAGAGCATATCAGTCAAAGGAAGTCAAGAGTCAATTGAAGGATGATCAGATACTCAAATAGTCATAAGAAATGGGCAGCCTAAGGGAAGTGTCAACATCTGTTCTCTGCTCTAGAAGATAAGGGAGACTGGGGTTGGCCGCATTAGGATACCATCAAGCAGGGAAACCATGGAAGGGGATGTTAGCAACTCTAAGAGACCAACCTACACTGGTAGAGGGTCCCGCTTGTGAAGGATCAACAGCACTGAAGTGCGATCGAACAATAGAAGGGTCTACACATTGTGTTCTCCCCTGAAAGAACATCAGTCACGACCAAAACAAGAAAGAATTTGAAGGAAATACTTAAGAAAGGACAACATACCACTGGAGCATCAGGACCAATAGGGGTGCATATTTTCTCCTTCTCTAGGAAGGCTCTATAGTCCTTATCCCGGTCAAGAAATGAGTCATCCCATACTCCGTCAGCCCAACTCTCAATCTCGTCTATAGGGATGATCTCTGGGCAGTGCATAGTGGGTAGAGGAAGACCAGGAGAGAAACGTGACTCAACATCCAACCACTGGGGTACTACTCTCACTCCCAGATACCAGAGGTGGCCCCATATACCCCAGAAAAGGACCCGGTTCTTGAATAAGTGTCTAGCCAATGCAATTCCATCAGAAGTTAAATATAAGAGGCACTGGAATGGTCTCTAAGTGACCTGCAAATCCAAGGAAAAGTAAGTACAACTCAAGATAAAAGGAATTTCAGTGTCAAATATGGCATACCTCAGTGAGATCATTCAAAAGAGAATGAGCAGTGGTTCCCGGAGGATGGTGCCGAGCCCTGAGCACCTGATTGTCTCCCACCTCGTGGCTATGGGGAAGAAAACTGCCAGAGGATCCCTCAGTCTGGGAGCTATAATCCCCAAGTGCTCAAAGAACCAAGGCTGTTTTAAGAGATTAAAGTAAGGAAGTGCCATCCAAATGAATAAAAGGAAATAGGTGCAAGAAGGAAAATTACCTAGAGGATGAAGCCCGCTCCCTTGAGACCTTGGTCTCCATATGACAATAGGTCTAGTGTCTACAAGAGATATGTGTAGGCGGCCCCACCTCACTTCTAAGAATCTACCACCTCAAGATTCCAAAAGAAGAACACTAGGTGAATGTCTATTCCCCCTCGGAGGTCACTAAAAAGGCACTGCTGATCCACAGGAAACAACAAGAAAGAATGGGGCACCTGTGCCATGATGTCTGGGTTCTCCCATAGGCCAGTTCTCCACCATCGTGCACTGATCTCCCCTAAACGGATATATGTCTGGTTAGTCACAATGGTAAGACCTATCAAGTCTACAAACTCCCTAATAGTCGGAGTCTCAGGTAGGGTCATGGGTCTACCCCCAAATGGAACGCCCGTCAAGGCATAGACGATTCCGACGGTTCCGTCAGGGCCAAGGTAGGTGGTTCCCTCCCCTCATGCTAATGGACATAAGATAATAATTAAAAATATATATAAAAGATGATCAAAATAATGAATGAAATGTCAAGACTTACCCAAGAACCCCATATAGAGTTGTAGATGTGGTTTCGACTGTTGTGAAGAATCTGCCCGGAGTACCAATCGGCCAGGCCCTCATCCTTTGGGAAGAACTACTGCAACCCTCCAGCTGGATTTCTCTACAAGTCTTTTTCTTTCTTCTTTCAGCCATATTTTTCAAAATCATAAAAATCCCCAAGAAGTTTCCAAATTTACACAAAATCCCACAAAAATGTCAAATTCCCCAAATGACTCCTCCCTCAAGAACAAGTGGAAGATCTTCAAGAACATGATGAAGAACTTCAAGAATAACCCGAAGATCTTCGAAAAAATTTGAAGAAACCTGAGAAAATGCAAAATGGTTTGGGTCTTTGAGAAAGTTCCAGAAACCTGAACCCACTCGCTGACGAATCGTTCTTCACTCAGAAAAGTTAGAATGAGGAATAAACAATGGAGGGGGAGACAATTTTATAGGAAAAAATTTGTTTTCCCAAGAAAAAAAATAGATAATAAAAAAAATTATTTTTGAGATTCCAATCCCAAGGTGCAAATCAAAGTTTCTTACTACCAAATACCAAATTCAAAATTATTTTGGTGGTAGTTGCAAATTATGTCACATCGGAAGTAAAAGTTCAAAGGGAAGGTAAAAATTCATGTGGTAGGTGAAAATTATTCACATGAAAAATGAAAAGTGAAAATCAAAAGGAAGGTAAAATTCAAATTCATATGGTAGATGGAAATTATATCACATGAAAAAAAAGGAAAGTAAAGGTCAAAAGTTTATTAGTCAAAATTCAAGGTTAAAAGCAAAAAGCAACATCAATGGTAAAACCAAAATCAATGATAAAGGCAACATTCTAAACCAAGAGTAAAATGCAAAAAGCAAGATCAATGGCAAAAGCAAAATCAATGATAAAGGCAAGATTCCAAATCAAAGGTAAAAGTAAAAATCAAGATCAATAGTAAAAGCAAGGTTCTAAACCAAAAAAAAAATAAAATAAAGAAATCAAAGGAAAATTAAGAAAAGAAACAATTTCATTTACTTGGCCCTAGGTGGCCCAATTTCATTGACCCGACCCCAGGTGGCTAAATTTCATTGACCCGACCCCAGGAGGCCCAATTGCATTTACCCGGCCCTAGGGGGCCCTTTCTCTTTGTATCGGCTCCAAGTGACCCAATCTCATAGACCAAATCCCTGAACTGGAATTGTGAAGCCCAGCTAAGGAAAATCCAAGAATCAAATATTTTTACTTGTTGTAAGATTGGAAGAGCAGTGAATTTCTCTCTTGCAACCATCGGTCCCAGATAGTCTAGATTGGTTCGAAAGACCCAGCCTGGAGGCCACATTCCCTGAACTGGCAAATGTGAAGCCCAGCTAAGGAAAATCAAAGAATCAAATGTTTTTTCCTGTTACAAGATTGGAAGAGCAGCGAATTCCTCCCTTATAACCATCGGTCTCAGATAGTCCAGATTGGTTAAAAAGAAACCAACCTGGAGACCAAATTCCCTGAACTGGCATATGTGAAGCCCAGCTAACGAAAAGTCAAAGATCAAAGTACTAATATTTTTTACAGGATTGGAAGAGCAACAAATTCCTTCCCTATAATCGGCAGCCAAGGTAAGTCCTAAAACTCTAAAATAGTTTAGAGATATTATCTGTTGCATTTTTCAACTCCATCATAAATGAGCAAGATGATGGCATTACATGCTTTGGGTGAAAAAATGTGGTCATTCTTTTCTTTGCCCTTCGACCGTTGGCATAGGCCTCGGCCAAAGAGAGGCATTCTGTAGATACCTAATTTTGTCACCCTCCTCCGGCTATGATAAAATATGGATCTTGGATGCGACTTCTGACTTCTGATCAACAGAGAGGACTAAGAAAACCAGAAACATTCCACTACCTGAAAACCCTAGAAACCCATGTGGGAAAGAAGAGGGTCCAATTTTGACTTTCTATATACGAAGGAATCTAGTTAAGATGACAGTATAGATGGATAGTGCTCGAAAATATGATTCCAAAGATCTATGGCACGTCAAAATCGGACCATCGGATCTCCTACAATTATCCCTGAAAAATCACATTTTTTCGTATATATACCGCATACACTGGCAAATCTGCTAGAAACCTGAAAAAATCCACTACTTACCCAAATCCCCAAATTCATCCCCTACCTAAAAACCCTGAAAAACCTGCGTGGGAAAGAAGAGGGTACAATTTTGACATTTCATATATGAAGGAATCTAGTCATGATGATCGTACAGATGGATAGTACTCAAAAATATGATTCCGACAATATAGCATGTCAAAATCAGACCATCGGATCTCCCATGATCATTGTTGAAAAAATCTATGATTGTGCATGCACTGCTCACACTAGCCAACTAGCTAGTCCGCGCACATGCTGCGCTAGCTACTGCCTAGCATATGCTTGTTGCCAAGCCAGTCCATGCCTGCTGCCCAGCTTGCCACGCCTGCTACCCAGCCAGCCCATGCCTGCTACTGAGCCAGCCTTGCCTATGCGCGTGTCCTTGCATGACCCAACCTGCCCCCCCATATGATGCTGCCAACGTACCCACTGGCTGTAGCCCATGCCCTTGTCTACTGCAACTGAGCTTGCTGCTACCCAGCCCATGCACAGCAATTGCCCCTGCGTACTGCCCAGCCAGCCCTACCTGTTGTTGCTAGTGCCCATACATGTGCTGCTCCACACGCCATGTACCACACACCCATGTTACCTAGTGTGCCAGGTGCCACACACCAATGCCACTGTCCGTCCGCACACCCATTCCACTGGCCTGGTGGTTGAAGAGATTTCCTCCTCACCCACTTAAGACCAAGAATCCACTTTTTAGTTAAGAATTCTCTCTCCCAAAAAACTCCTTTTACCCATTAGATAAAAGCCCTCTTCACTCATTTTGGTCTAAGAACCCATTTTACCTATTGGATAAAAGCCCTCTTCACCCACTTTAGTCCAAAAACCCTCTTTTGTCCATTAGTTAAAAATTCTCCCTCCTCCCCATTGGCCCAAAAATCCTATAAATACGCCCCCTCCCATGGATTTTAGACACCAAACAACCCCATCTCACTCCATAGTAGTGAAGCCCTCTCTCCTCCTCCCCTCCCCCTTTTGATTTTCTTTAGGTCTTTGGAGAGATCTTCGTCAAGATCTAAAATCTTGTTCGGATCTTCGAAGTGTTCTTTAGGACTTTGAAGATCTTCAATCAAAGTCTTTAGCCCAATCCAATTTTTTCCAAAAATAGTATGTTCTTAGCCTCTCCCCTTTGAGTGTTCATGGTTTTTACCAGAAATAGAAACCCCCCCTTGACGTTCTTCGGGTCTATAAAGCGATCTTTGTCAAGATCCAGAGTTCTATTCAGATCTTCAATGTGTTCTTTAGGGCTTAGGGGATCTTCAATCCATTTTTAGGTCAATCCATTCCTTTTTAAAAATAGCCATTCCTAGCGGAAGCCTTATCCGAGTGCCCTTGGAATCTTTTTTAGAAATAGCCATTTTCAGCGGAAGCTCTGTCGGAGTGCCACCTCAGCCTAGCCCTTCCCTAGACTATCCCAGCAGAAGCTCTGCTGGAGTGCCATCTCATCCTAAACCTAAAAATAGCCTTCCCTAGCCGAAGCTTTGTCCAAATCCAAATTCAAAAATAACCTTCCCTAACCGAAGCTCTGTCCGAATCCAAATTTGAAAGTAACCATTCCTAGTTGGAACCCTATCAGAATATCAACACAATCATCGTCTCTCAAGAAAGGAAGTTGGAGGTCAAGACCATCTTCCCCTGAGCCAGGAGAATCTGAAAGACAGTCTAAGCTAATACTAATTAGGGGCCCACCCCTCTTGACCCGAGATAGGGATTAAGTTCAAGTACAGTTTCTTAACCAACTTGTCATCATGTAGACTTTATATAGACCTTGTTTTAGCGTATATAGTAGTTTGAATTCAATTAATGAATATATTGTGAAAAATATTCGTTCTTAAGCATCTAGTAGGAAGACCGGTCAAATTGGATAGATTGGGTGCCTAACACCTTCCCAATTCTATAACCGGACACTTACCCTAAGTTTCTGGACCAGACCAAATTTAGGGCCCTTTTCTCAGGAATTGGGCCCACCCCAGGGTCCTAGGCCCATAACCTTAGATGGTGACTCCAAACCCCATTTGTATGATCCCGATCCCCGTATTGGACCATCATCAAACCTCCATCTCAAATGACAAATTTTACACTCTTATAAATATAGGCCCCCACGTATCTCCAAGCGACGAAACGATGGTGCAGGGCCCGCAGGATAAGCACACATGACACACACCCCTCCCTTGTATGAAAGAGAAAGAGAGGAGAGAGGATAGGATGCAAGTCTTTTTCCCCCTAAGGGAAGAGAGACATCTCATCATCTCCGACTGCTACCCTCACAGGAGTGGGTCGACGGCTCGGTGGATGAGCAGATGTGGCAGGGGTCCTTCTTCTTCTTCTAGAAAATTCACCATTATCTCTTCACGAGTGCTGACATCAGATACTTGTTTCTTCACAAAGATGAGCTAATCCAACTCATATTCTCTAAAGTTGGACTTCTTAAGGGGTGAGGATTGCTGAAGACTGCTCAATCCTCTTTCTATAAAGTCTAATTTTTCAAGCCTACTGATTGAAGCCATCCCTGCTCCTTAGTCATATTTCTGACCACCATCACGGATCTTCCCACTGCAGTTGATTCGGGCACAGTACATGCAAACCATCATTCTTTGTGCCATTCTTTGCTTTGCATAAGTGCTTCTTCCTCTGAAAGGCCTGGGCTTGAGCTCATGTAACTCCAAAGCTCGTGGCTTTTACAGAAAGGAACAAATGTGACCTTTCAGATCTGTGGGAAGTTGTAGACTCCAGACGAGTCTTATCTTCTTTTCCCATTTCCTTTTCAAGAGTACATGGGGACTTGGGAATTCCTTTGACTGGATCAGTGCTGTGGGGTTATTAGAGGAGAAACCATCTTCAATCAGTGCTACTTCCACTATCCCGGTGATGCAACTATCTTGATCATTTTCTTTGGCTAGCATTTACTGTTGTTCTACCTCATGAGAAATCCAATCGAACTCATCTTAAGAGAATACTTCAAGCCCTGGTTGCATCTTTGCGGCAGTTTCGTCAAACCACGGCTCAACATTTCCACAAAAGGAAAAATCTTCTCCTTCCCTTATGAAGTACCCATTGAGAGTGGGGTAGTAAGAAGAGGAGATTTTCCTAGTCATCCTTAGTACCTTTTGTCCTTTGCTGCCATTCTTGCTTCTTGGTTCGAGGATTTCAGAAATGTACCCAAGACCACTCTTTCCTTTGCTAACCACCAGAGTAGGTAATTTTGAATCACCCTAATGATACTTTCCCTATCCCATCCCTAGAAAGTACTGCATGTTCCTCATCATTCGATTCACAGGAGGACTCCATATAGCTTCATAATTAGCTAGAATCTTTTCATCTGACATTTCCTTGGTGAGTGCTGCACAAGTTTCTTCTATTTCAAAACCACTAAGTTGAACTTCCTAGTCTTGTTCTTCATTTTCAATGTTAGCTATGGTGTTCACCACTTTGGGATCTCTGGCTACTGTAATCACCTTTTCTTCATGAATGAATTTCATTTTCTGATTGAGATGAGGGCACTGCCTTTGCATGATGTAGCCTAGGCCTTCCCAAGAGTATGTTGAACGATGATGGTATATCAATGATCTGGATATCAATATCAAACTTTACCGGGCCAATTACTACGGCGATGGTGAAGATGCCAAGGATTTTTCTCTTAGTGTTGACATATGGCCGTATGGTTTAGGTTGATGGCCTCATCTCTTCCAGGTTGATACCAATGCTCTTTACAATTCTCAAGGGTAGAACATTCAAAGCAGACACATTGTCAATGAGAATCTGGGGAACCACCTTATCCAAACATTCTACCGTGATGTGTAGAGCTTTATTGTGCTGGGCTCCTTTGGGGAGTTCAGAGTATGAGAACATCAATGACTGTACCGTATATGTTGCCCCTACTATGTGTAAGAGGTGTACCAGATCTATCTCGATTGGCACTTGTATATTGGTGAGAGACTTCAAGACTGCTTCATGGTGCATGGGGGAGGCCATCAACAATTCCCAAATCGAGATATTAGCTTGGGACTTCTTAAGCTGAGCCAAGACTAGATTCTCCGGTTCTTCTTTAAGCCATTGGTTCTTGCCACATTAGTTCTTGACTGTTCTATGGCTAGGGCCTTTCCCTTGTAGTCTCTTCCGCTTCGAGTTTCCATCATATTGGCAGGTTTCTTCATAATGATCTTCATAGGTTAACACTCTTCATCATCACTATTTGTTATGGTAATGACTCCAACCATGGGATCATCCTCTTCTTTCGATTCTTCTTCACTACTTGGGGTGGGAAGTCGAGGTCCTCCGCAAATGTTAAGGGCCCCGGCTCGCACCTTCTTGGCTGCATTGGAAAGCCGCGCAACTATTGTATCTATCATTTTTGCAAGTGTGGAATGTCCCCCTATTTTCTCAAGGATTATCAACTGCTTGGTGTAGCATTGTTCACTGATGGCCACTTCACTTAACATTCGATCAATTCCATTGACCACGAGTTTTATCTCAACCAAACGCTCATAGACGCTACTCATGTGCTCTACTATAGGGTTTACTTCACCCTCAAAAGTAATCTCATAGCCTTCACTATCTTTTGAATTTGATGTTGGATCTTCCCCTTCCAGTGAATTGTGAGTGTCGGCTAAATAGCATCTGTGGGATCCACCATCGGATCACCTTCACCGATGGAAAATTCTGAATATCCTCCCAGATCTCTGGGTGAGTAGTACCCTGATTCATCATCATCATTATGCAAAGGTCCCTGGTAATCATCCCAGTCTGGGTACTCATCATCGCCTTAAGAATCAAAGTCATCTCCATCATTCTCATCTTTACTTTTGTCCTCGTTGTCATCATCATCATCCTCTTCTTCGTTGATTTCCCCCTCACTTGGTTCTTCATCAGATTCCTCTTAACCATCAAATTCCCCCGCATCCAAACATTCGTAGTATTTAGTGAGTGTGGATAAAAAAATTTCCATCTGGCCAGAATTGGTCTCATTGGCTCAAAGATGGATTAGGCCAGACTCATCATTTTCTATGTCACTACCGATGTGGATTAGGGAGGTGTGCTCTTTGATTTGTTCTCCCATTGCCAAGGCCATTACTGCTCTGAGGAGATCATCTATGACTTCTTCAATGTTATCCAGATTGTCCTCCTAGGGTACGGTGGTCTGAATTAAAGAAGTGGGATCACCATCCTGACCTTCTCCTAAAGAATTCACTAATCCAGTTGATATGAGGTCATCTTGAGGGAGTCTAGTAACACAAGCATATCCTTCCAACTATACCCATCCATCCATCCTTCTTTTGGGTTATACACCGAACCTTGAGAATGGAATTGGTATGAAGGTGATAAGGGATATGAGGCGGGGTGATATGAAGGTGATTTGATGTAAGAGGTAGGGTATAAAGATTGGGGGTGATAAGATGAGGAAACTCCTTCTCCTTGATGATGTGGTGAAGGCTGATGATATGGTGGAGGTTGGTAATATGGTGGGGGTTGGTAATATGATGGAGGTTGGTAATATGGTGAAGGTTGGAGGTATGGTGTTGTAGATTCTTCTGTTGTGTAGAGGCGACAGGTGGGACTGACTGTTGGACTGCACCTACCACATTGGTCTCGGGACCCTTTCCCCTTTTAACTCTGGTGTTCTTCCCTGTATCTTGGGAGGATTCTTTATAATGATCTTTCCTCAGAATTCTATTTTTCACAAGTGTACCGGTGGCTATCAAGGCATCAAAAGTTTGCAAATGTTGATAGTAAAGGACATCATAATAAGGCTTTGACAAGTTTTCAACTAGCATTTCTATTTACTCTACTTCTGAAGGTCGATCTACCATCCTGGCGGCCTTATCCATAAACCTCATGAAGAAGGCGGTAAATCCTTCTTTAGGTTGTTGTCTAAACGTCTCAAGCTCCAGACGTTTGACATCTACTTCGGTGTTGTATGAGTACTGCTTGGTGAAGGCTTTCACCATTGTTGTCTAATTCTGGGTTTGGGAAGACTCCAATTGGGCGAACCACCTTAGTGTCAGTCCTGATAGAGTGAACATGAAGGCTTGCCCCATCTAGTTGTCCGTAAGTTGCCATGACTTGGCGATGCTAAGGAAGACTTTGAGATAAGCCTTAGGGTCCCTTGACGTGTTGAATCTGTCGGTCTACCATTTGAACTTCTTAGGAATCCTTACCCTAGAAAAGAAATTCATTTCATTAGAATCCACTACTTGGCTTTCTGAACTCTTTCCTATTCAGTGCATATTTTCCAATTTCTCCAATTGGTCCCTAACTTTTCTCTCTCTCTCCATCTCTGGAGGTTCCATTCAGACATGCACCAGAAACTCTTCTTCTTCATCTTTGATTACTACCCTGGGAGGAGAGACTCTGGAATAGGCCCCCCGTTGACCATTTGGACGGTAGGTGAAAGTCCTCTTTGATCGATTAGTCTGACTTGCTCTGGTTCTTCTAAGTCAACTCGGGTAGAATTCCCACGATGACCCATGGGTCCATTCTGATCCAACTCTCCTATAGCTTGTGGTGGTCTAGTCTTGGGAGGGTTTTGGAGTGCATACAGTATCTGAGCTATTCCCCTCTTGACCTTAGCCATTTCTATTTGTAAAGTCTCTATAGGGTGGACCCAGGCTTGCTCAAGTGATTCAAGGTCATGGGGATCCATGTGAACTGGGTTGTAATCACTTGGCGGTAGGCCCCCCATTGACCATTTGGACGGGTAGGTGAACCTCCTCTTTGACCGATTATCCTGACTTGCTCTGGTTCTTTTGAGTCAATTCAGGAAGAATTATCGCGATGACCCATGGGTCCGTTCTGATCCAACTCTCCTATAGCTTGTGCTAGTTCAGTCCTAGGAGGGTTTTAGAGTGCATGCAGTATCTAAGCTATTCCCCTCTTAACCTTGACCATTTCTGTTTGTAAAGTCTCTATGGGGTGGACCTAGGCTTGCTCAGGTGATTCAAGGTCGTGGGGATCATATGGACTGGGTCGTAATAAGTTGGCAGTAGACAATCTCAGAGAGACAATGGAGGTGAGATCGGACTTAATCGAGTCAACCATTTACCCTGACGTGTCCAAATGGACCGTGCACAATACTTGAGGTGTGGAATCGTGCCTGAACCAAAAGTGGCTTATTTTAAGATTCTTGTATCGCCAAACACCTTATTCACTCATTCACGAGATTAACAATCAATGATCCATCCAAAGTTGGTCTGTTTAATGATAGGGAGTGGGTAGGGGTCGATGCCCCTAGTCCACTCATCGTTATAGGCAAGAATCTATACAAATGGCTTAACCAAAATACTCCTATTAATACATTCTCTACCAATAAAGTCATGCTTTCCTTAATCTTATCCCACTAGGTAACCTTCCTCCTAGTTTCGTCGGGTCTTTTAGATAATTTAGCATTTCACGGGGCTTTGACAGACATCAGCTTGGATCGTGTATGACAAATCATCCAAATTTCATTTCTAAGGAAGAAGGACACCTTTTATCCGAAACCCACTTAGGAGAGCATTTCTTTATGACTAGAATATATTATGAGAAAATTCCTTTTCAAGACTGCAAACAAATTCTATAGATCAACTTGTGGTGTTCCTAGCATCCTTCATCTATTTCCTACATGATGCGAGCATGCGGTGGATGTAATAGGACCGACAAGGCTTCCTTGATAGGATCTATATACGCAAGGCATGCGATCCTTTTGATATATCTGTGGGTACAAGATCAAGGGGGTGACTTCCTTGCCCATTACTCGTGACTACACATAAGGTTAAGCAACTGGACACGGGGTGGTGGAACCGTAAGTGATTGTGTGAAAAAGTGTAATACAGGAACATCCTCGTCATTTAATAATACCCCACACCCTTATACAGAAAGTGGCTACCATTTGCTCTTAGAGTACTCTCCATGACAGGCACTGACCTCCCCGAGGGTGAGGGCAAATGATTTCACTTCGAGCACGATGCATGATGTGATTAGCGAGTATAAATACAAACATGGGGTTATCCAAACACGTTTTCAAACAGATGTGGTGGAAAATGTTCTTGCATTTAATGGTAGCATCTGGTGTCAGAAGCTTGACATTTAATCCACAGTGGAGTCGCCATTGTGAGGATAGCGGCTGGAAGACAAGAGATCCTTCTCCTCCTTTGTGGGGAGGAAAAGACTTTAAGTAGTTCCGTCCTCTCTCCTCTATTTCTCTTTCATGAGGGAGGGGTGTGTCATATGTGCTTACCCGTGGGCCTATTTCACGGAGTGTAAAATTCATCAATCAAGATGGGGATTTGATAATGGTCCAATACAGGGATCGGGATCATGCAAAAGGGTTTGGAGTCACCACCTAGGATTATTGGACTAGGACCCGGGGGTGGGCCCAATTCTTGAGAAGTGGGCCCGAAAGTTAGTCTGGTTTAGAGATTTAAGGTAAGTGTTAGGTAGTAGAGTTGGGAAGATGTTAGGCACCCAATCTACCCCGTTCAATCGGTCTTCATATTAGATGCTTCAGAATGAACATTTTTCATAATTATTCCTATTCTGCATGTACGACTAAGTTATCACACATATGTACATTGAATGAATTTAAATGATTATATACACTAAAACAAGGTCAATATAAACTCTACATCATGCTAATTTGGGTAAGAAATTATACATGTGCTTGACCCCTATTTTAGGTTAAGAGGGGTGGGACCCCAATTAGTGCTAGCACAAGCTGTTTTGGATTCTCCTAGCTCAGGGGAAGATGGTCTTAACCTCCAACTTCCTTTTTTGAGAGACGTTGATTGTGGTGAAATTTAGACAAAGTTTTGGCTAGGAATGGTTACTTTCGGGTCTTAGGCTGCGGTATCGATTCAGTAGAGCTTTCACTAGGAATAGGCTATGAGAGGGCTAGGCTGAGGTGGTACTCCGGTAGAGCTTCTGCTGAGGATAGGCTAATCCTAGGGACTGAGGAACTTCGAAGGCCCGAAGAACACTTTGAAGATCCGAAGAACACTTTGGATCTTACAAAGATCTACACGAAGACTGGAAGAACCTCAAGAGGGGGTGGGAGGCTAAGGGAAAATTTTTCCAACGCAAAATCTCACTCAAAGAAGACAAAGGATTGAGAAGTTTTGAAGGCTTGAAGAACACTTCGAAGATCACTCTGAAGACTTAAAAAATCTTAAGGGGGAAAGGGGAGGAGAGAGGGCAGAGCTTTTCTTCCTAGGATGCTCACTTGGGGGCTTAGATGTTGTGGTGTTGTGTTGTTGTTGTTGTTGTCAAAAACTAAAGGGAGGGGTATTTATAGGATTCTTAAACCAATGGGGAGGGAAAGGGAACTCCTTTAGCCACTGGGGGAAAAAAGTAATTTTTTTTACACCAATAGGATGAAAGTAAGAAATTTTGTACCAATGGGAGGTTTTGGAGTAGGGAATACTAGTGGGGTAGTGTAAAACGTACAAGTGAGTGAAGAAAAAATCTCTTCACCCACTAGGTCAGTGGAACACAAATTTTGGCCATTAACGGTGGCACATGAGGCTGGGCAGGGGAGCACAGGGTATACATGGGTGCACAGGTCAGGCTGGGCTAACACACAAGACTAGCAGGCAGCAGGTGCATGGGGTTGACAAGTAGGGGGAATGCGGGATGGCCTGTAGGGGTGCACAAGGCTGGCAGATAATGGGGCACGAGGGCACGCTGGCTAGCCTGTAGGGACGAGCAGACTGGCATGCGGGGGTGCACAGGTTGGCACGCAAGTTGGTGCGAGGTGGCACGTAGGCTGGCACATTGAGTCGCACAGGCTGGGCAACAGGCGTGCACAGGCTGGCCTGTGGGGGTACGTAGGTTGGCACGTGGGGGCACATAGACTGGGAGGCGGGGGAGAGTAGGCTAGCTGGCTAGCTAGCCAGCGCATGCGATGTGGGTATGGGGCTGGCCTACTAGCTGGCTGGCCAGTGCACAGTGTGCGTCAAAGGTTTGCTAGCACACGGCGTACATACGAGGTTGGTTTGCTGGTTAGTTGGCTAGCTGGTTGGTGCGAAGATGCACGTAAATAGGTGTGAGTTTTTAGGAGTGATTACGGGAGATCTGACGGTCTGATTTATACTTACCATATATCATTGGAATCATAATTTTGAGTATTATCCATCTGTATGATCATTCTGGTGAGATTCCTTCGTATATAAAAATTCAGAATTGAACCCTCTTCTCTCGCGTATGGGATTTTTGGGACTTTTGGATAGATATGAAGTGTTTATGGATAGGGTTACAACATTCAATCGTCACATCTATTAATCGGAAGAAGGGGTCATGTCCGTGATTCGTAATTCATCATAGCCAAAGGAGGGTGATAAAATTGGGTTTCCAAAAATAACTCCACGGACAATCAGCAACCCTCCCCCAACTTGGTATAAGGACCATGAATATTGTGCTTACCACACTCAGAAGGGGCATAATACTGAAAGATGCTTGGGTCTTCAACATGCAATCCAAAATTTGGTAGATATCGGGACTATTGATGTCAAAGTTAAGTAGCCTCCTAATGTCAATACCAACCCACTCCCTCATCATACCATAGTCAGTGTATTGGAAAAGGAAGTAACAGAGAGTGATCCCACTCCACTCATCATACCTAGAGCTCAGAAGAATCATATGAATGCTTGCACCTATAAGAAAGTCATGAGCCAAAGGGCTAAGGTCATGAAGACTCCTAAAAGAGAAAAGTCATTAGAAGAAGAATCAGAAGATCAGATATCTACCATCACTTCTTCATCATCAACAAAAAGGTCCATGATACTATACCTTCAATCTCCATCATACTACCAACCTTTAACACACTGTCAACCTCCGCCATACCATCAGCCTCCACCCTACCATCAACCTTCACCACACCATCAAGGAGAAGGAACCTCATCATCTTATCACCCCCTATCTTTATCACAATATCCTACCTCTTACATCACATCACCCTTATATGCCTCATCACCCTCATACCATTCTCATTCTCAAGGTTTGGTGGATAACCCAAAAGAAGGATGGATGGGCGGATATAGTTGGAAGGATATGCTTGCATTACCAGATTCTCCAAAGATAACCTCATCAACAAGTTCTGTGGATGTCTTAGGAGAAAATCAAGATGTTGATCCTACTCCTTTGATTCAGACAACCATACCTTAGGAGGACAATCCGGAGACAATTGAAGAAGTCACAGATGATCTCCTCAAAGCTGTAATGGCATTGGCCATAAGGGAACAAATCAAAGAGCACAGTTTCCTAATCCACATAAGGAGTGACACAGAAGATGATGAGTCTGATGACAATGACGATAAGGATGAGAGTGAGGATAGGGAGGATGATGATGAGTCCGATTGTCGAATTGACGATGAGAACTTGAACTAGGATGATAGCGATTACTAGGGACCTTGGGATAATAATGAAGATGATGAATCTGGGTATTATTCACCCAGAGATCTAGGAGGATATTCTGTGTACGCGATCAACGAGGATGACCTGATAATTAACCCTACAAATGCTATCCAATCAGCACTTATGATCCACATGGAAAGGGAGGCACCAACATCAGATTCAGAAGATAGTGAATTCAGAGGATATTCTTGCATTTAAAGGTAGCATCTTATATCGAAAGCTTGACATTTTTCCCCAGTGGAGTTACCACTATGAGGGTAGCTGCCAGAGAAATGGACTATGCCTCCCTGACCTCTCTCCTCTCCTCTGTCTCTCTCTCTTTCATGTGAGGGGAGGGGTTCGTGTCGTGTGTGCTTTGCTTGTGGACCCCACACCACCATATCGTTGCTTAGAGATATGTGGAGGCCTATTTCATAAGAGTGTAAAATTCAACAATTGAGACGGGGATTTGATGATGGTCTAATTCGGGGATCGGGATCATATAAATATGGTTTGGAGTTTCCACCTAGGGTTATGGGCCTAGGACCCAGGGGTGGGCCCAATTCCTGAGAAAATGGCCCAAAATTTGGTCTGGTCTAGAGATTTAGGATAAGTGTCAGGCTACAGAATTGGGAAGGTGTTAGGCACCTAATTTTCCCGGTTCAACCTGTCTTCTTGCTAGATGCTTGAAAATAAACATTTTCCATAATTATTACTATTCCATATGCATGGCTAAGTTATCACACATATATATACATTAATTGAATTCAAACTACTATATGCACTAAAACAAGGTCTATATAAAGTCTACATTATGACAAGTTGGTTGAGAAATTATACCTGAACTTAACCCCTGTTTCGGGTCAAGAGGGGTGGGCCCCTGATTAGTACCGACTCGGACTATCTTTCGGATTCTCCTTGCTCAGGGGAAGATGGTCTTGATCTCCAGCTTCCTTTCTTGAGAGATGCTGATTATGATGGTATTTGGACAACATTTCGGCTAGGAATGGTTACTTTCAGATTGGGATTCAGACAGAGCTTCAGCTGGGGAAGGTTATTTCTGGATTTGAATTCGGATAGAACTTTGGCTAGGGAGGGTTATTTCTAGGCTTGGGATGAGGTGGCACTCTGACAGAGCTTCAGTTAGGGAAGGCTATTACTAGATTTAGGATGAAGTGGCACTCTAATAGAGCTTTCGTTTGGGATAGGCTATGGGAGGGCTAGGCTGAGCTGGCACTTTGACAGAGCTTCCACTGGAAATGGCTATTTCTGGAAAGGTTCTAAGGACACTTGGACAGGGGTTTGGCCAGGAACGGCTATTTCTGAAAAGAAAGGGGTTGACCTAAAAATGGATTGAAGAACTCCAAAGTCTTGAAGAACACTTTGAAAATCTGAATGGAGTTTCAGATCTTAACAAAGATCTCTTCGTAGACCCGAAGAACCTCAAAAAGGGGGGGGGGTTTCTATTTCAGGAATGCTCAAAAACAGGAACACTCAAGAACACTCAAGGGAGGTGGATCAAGAGCATACTATTTTTGACTAAAAACTAGATCTAACTAAGAATTTGGATTGAAGATCTTTAAAATCCCGAAAAACACTTCGGAGATCCGAATGAGTTTTCGTATCTTGACGAAGATTGCTCCGAAGATCAGAAGAAAATCAAGAGGGGGAGGGGAAGAAAATTTCACTATTAAAGAGTGAAGGGGGATTCTAGTGTATTGTTGTGTTTTTTCTAAGGGAGGGGGGTATTTTAGTTTTTTTTCTGCCAAAAAAGAAAGGGGGAGTCCATTTATCTAGTTGAAGAAAGGGGGCTCTTGCCTAAAGCGAGGCGATAGGATTTTTGTCCAATGGGTAAAGGGGGGAGTTGAAGGTAAAAATGGGTGGAAAGGGCTTTTGTTCAAAGGGTAAAAGGGGGTTTTCAAAAAAATGGGAGGAGAGAGAAATTTTGGCCAAAAAAAGCAATTTTTGAAAAAAGGGGAGGAGGGAGGAACACCAATCCCGACTACTGACGGCGATGCATAAGACCAGGCAGAAGTGCCTGAGGTATGGTCAATTTAGGCAGGTAGTGCGGGTGACGTCATGGCTGTACAATAGATTATGCGAGGGTAATGGCCAAGGTGGTGCGGGCATGGTCAATGAGGGCATGTGGGCTGGCCTACTGGCAATGCATGCATGCAGCAAGGCAAGTGTGAGTAGCAGTGGGTAGCAGGTGTGGGCAGCAGTGGGTGGCAGTGGGTAGCAGGGTTGGGCAGCAGTGAGCAACAGGGTTGGCAAGGCTGGGGGCCTGTGCCCACGGGGGTGCAGGCTAATGCCACAGGGGCATTGGTCTGTGCTCGCGGGCGCATAAGCCAGTAGACCATGGGTAGCAGTGGGCAGCAGGGTTGGCAAGGCCGCGGGCCTATGCTCGCGGGGGCACGGCCAGTGCTATAGGGCCACTGGTCTATACCCACGGGGGCGTAGGTCAGCAGGCAATGGGCAGCATAGGCTGCATGCATGTGCTATAGGGCTTGGCATGGCTGCGTGCATGTGCTACAGCCCATGGGGAGTAGCCATACGTCACTGCCATGGGCAGTGAGCATGAGTGCGGGCTGGCCTATTGGCTAGTGCTCTGTCGATTGTGGGATTTTTCAATGACGATTATGGGATCAATTAGTCCAATTTTGGTATATCATATATCGTCAAAATCATATTTCGAAGCACTATTAATCTGTATGGTCAACTTGACCAGATTCCTTCATATATAAAAAGCCAAAATTGGACCCCTTCTCTCCCACATGGGGATTTCTAGGGTTTTAGGTCCGGAAGTGTTCCTGGGTTATCTAGGTAGGTAGGGGATGACTTTTGGGGTATCTTGGATAGGTAGGGGATTTTTTCAGGTTTCTAGTGGGTCTATCCGCGTGCACGGCAAATGTGTGGGAAAGCATGATTTTTTTAGGATGATTGCGAGAGATCCATCAGTCCAATTTTGACGTATCATATATCGTCAGAATCATGTTTCTGAGCACTATTCATCTATATTGTCATCTTGATCAGATTCCTTCATATATAAATAGTCAAAATTAAGCCTTCCTCTCTCTCGCGTGGGGGATTTCCAGGGTTTTAGGTAAGGGAGTAGCATCGCTGTTCGTCAGAAGCTGGAAGTCGCGTCTAAGATCCATATTTCATCATAGCCGGAGGGGGGTTAAAAAATTGGGTGTCTATAGTGTGCCGCCATCAATGGTTAGAATTTACGTTCCATTTGCCTGACAAGTGAAGAAATTTCCTCTTCACCCATTTTCGTGTATGCACTACTTTGCTAGCATACCCTACGCCGAAACCTCTTATTAGTAAAAAAACCCACTTTTTACCCCTATTGGCTAAAAATTCTCTCACCTCATATTTGTCCAAAAACTTAATTTTTGTCCATTGGCTAAAAATTCTCTCTCCTCCCGTTTGTCCAAAAACCCACTTTTTACCCATTGGCTAAAAATTCTCTCTCCTCCCATTTGTCCAAAAACCCCATTTTACCCAATGGTTAAAAATTCTCTCTCCTCCCTGTTGGCCTAGAAGTCCTATAAATACCCCCTCCTTTAGATTTAAAAGACCAAGATCACAACCCCACAACCACCCTTAGGAAGTGAAGCTCTGCCCCCTCTCCTCCTCCCCTTCCCCTTTGAGTTTCTTTAGGTGTTTGGAGTGATCTTTGTCAAGATCCAAAATTTTGTTCAGATCTTCGAAGTGTTCTTCAGGACTTTGAGGATCTTCAATCCAAGTTTGTAGGTCAATCCATTTTTTCCATATATTGTGTGTTTTTAGCCTCCCCCCTTTGAGTGTTCTTGATCTTTACCAAAAGTAGAAATCCCTCCCCTTTTGAGGTTCTTCGGGTCTACGAAGAGATCTTTGTCAAGATCCAGAGTTCTGCTCGGATTTTCAAAGTGTTCTTTGGGGCTTTGGGGATCTTCAATCCATTTTTTGGTCAATCCATTTCTTTCCAAAAATAGCAGTTCCTAGTGGAAGCTCTATCCAAGTGCCCTTGGAATCTTTTTATAAATAGCCATTCCTAGCGGAAGCTCTACCGAAGTGCCACCTCAACCTATCCCTCCCCTAGCCATTCCCAGCCGAAACTCTATTGAAGTGCTACTTTAGCCTAGCCCTCCCCTAACCTATCCCTAGCGGAAGCTCTACTGAAGTACCACCTCAGCCGAGCCCTCCTATAGCCTATCCTCAGGGGAAGCTCTATCAGAATGCCACCTCATCTGAAGCCTAGAAATAGCCTTCCCTAGCTAAAGCCCTATCCAAATCCAAATCCAAAAGTAACTATTCCTAGCTGGAACTCTACCCGAATATCATCACAATCAAAATCTCTTGAGAAAGGAAGTTGGAGGTTAAGACCATCTTCTCCTAAGGCTGGAGAATCCGAAAGACAGTCTGAACTAGTACAAATCAGGGGCCCACCCCTCTTGACCCGAAACAGGGGTTAAGTTCAGGTACAATTTTTTAACTAAATTGTCATCATGTAGACTTTACATTGACCTTGTTTTTGTGTACATGGTCATTTAAATTCAGTCAATGTATATATGTGTGATATCTTAGCTATGCATGTGGAATAGGAATAATTGTGGAAAATTTTTATTCTTAAGCATCTAGCAAGAAGACCGGTCGAACAGGGTAGATTGGGTGTCTAACACCTTCCCAATTCTACAACTTGACACTTACCCTAAATCTCTGGACCAGACCAACTTTCGGTCCCTTTTCTCTAGAATTGGGCCCACCTTTAGGTCCTAGGCCCATAATCCTAGGTGGTGACTCCAAACCCCTTTTGCATGATCCTGATCCCCGTATTGAACCATCATCAAATCCCCCTCTCGAATGACGAACTTTACACTTGCGAAATAATTCTCCACGTATCTCCTAGCGGCGATACGATGCCCACAAGCAAAGCACACATGACACACCCCTCCCTCATGAAAGAGAAAGAGAGGAGAGAGGACAGAATGGATGCAAGTCCTTTCTCCACCAGGGGAAGAGGGACATCTCATCATTCTCCAGCTGCTACCCTCACAGTGGTGACTCCACTAGGGAAAAATGGCAAGCTTCCAATACTAGATGCTACCTTTAAATGCAAGAACATTTTCCACCACATTTGTTTAAAAAAGTGTTTGGCTAACCCCATGTTGATAATTGTATTCATTGACCTCATCATACATCATGCTCAAAGTGAAATCATTTGGCGAGGGACTCCCTATTATGCCCGCACCCTCGGGGAGGTCAGCCCATGTCATAGAGAGTACTTTGAGAGCAAATAATACCTGCTTCCTATACAAGGGTGTGGGGTATTACTAAACGCCGAGGATGTTCATAATTGTGTCAGCACCCTCGGGGAGGTCCGTGCACTTTATAACATTCTAAGATAAGATAATGGTATTCCCACATTACACTTTTGCAGACAATCACTCACAGTTCCACCACCCCGTGGCCAGTTGCTTAACCTCGTGTGCAGTCACGAGTAATGGGTAAGGAATTCACCCCCCTATCAGGCCTATTGCATCCACTGCATACTCAGCATCATGTAAAAAATTTATTGGAGAAGCTAGGAGCGCCACAAGCTAATTATAGAACTTGTTTGTAGTCTTGAAAAATAATTTTCCTACATTATACTCCTGTCATAAGGAATTGATTTCTTAAGTGGGTTTTAGATAAAAGGTGTCCCTCCTCCTTAAAAAAAATATATATATGTGACTCAGGGGCAATCCCGTCAAAGTCACATAAAGTCCCGAGAAGTCCCGAGAGAATCGGAGGGAAAAACACCTAGTGGGAAAAAGAGAAAAGAAAGCATGACTTTATTACACAAAATTTCTTATGGGAATATTCTCGACAAGCCATTTGTATGAATCCTCCACTTATGACATTGAGTGGAATAGGGACGTCAAACCCTATCCACTCCCCATTATTAAGCGGACTAACTTTGGATGGATCATTAGTTATTAATCTAGTGAATGTGTGAACAAGGGTTGAGAATTTAAGAATCCTAAAATAAGTCACTTTTTGTTCATGCACAATTTCACATCTCAAGTATTCTCCGTTGGTCCCTCTGGACACGTCAAGGTAATCAGTTGACTCGCCTAAGTCCAGTATCACCTCCATCGTCTCCTAGAGATTGCCTACCACCAAGTGATTACAGCCCAGTTAGTATGGATCCACATGACTCTGAATCACCCAAATAGGCATGGGTCCATCCCATGGAGATCTCGTAGACCAGAATGGCTAAATTCAAGAGAGGGATAGCTCAAATATTACATGCACTCTAGAACCCTCCCAGAGCTGATCCCAGGACTGAGCTGACACCGGCTATAGGAGATTTGGAACAGAATGGAGCTATAGGTTATCATGGGAACTCTTCCCAAGTTGACTCAGGAGAACCAGAGCAAGTCAGACCGACTGATCAAAGAGAATCTTCACCTACCCATCTCAATGGCCAACGAGGGGCCTATTCCAAGGCCGCTCCTCCTAGAATAGTGATTGAAGATGAAGAAGAGGAATTTATGATGCACGTCTGAATGGAACCTCCAGAAGTAGATAGAGAAAGGAAAGTTAGGGAGCAATTAGAAAAATTGAAAAATATGCTCCGAGCAAGGAAAAGTTCAGAAAGCCAAATAGTACTTTCAGATGAAATGAGTTTCCTTTCAGGGCAAGGATTCCCAAGAAATTCAAGTGGCAGACCGACAGGTTTGATGGGTTAGCAGACCCCAAAGCTCATCTTAAATTCTTTCTTAGCATCGCCAAGTCGTGGCAACTTGTAGATAACCAGATGGGCAAGCCTTCATTTTAACCCTATCGGGAGTAGCACTAAGGTGGCTCACACAGTTAGAGTCATCCCAAACTCAGAATTGGACAACAGTGGTGAAAACCTTTACTAAGTAGTACTCCTACAATATCGAGGTGGATGTGAAATGTCGGGAGCTTGAGACATTGAGACAGCAGCCTAAAGAAGGATTCACTGCCTTCTTGATGAGGTTTAGGGATAAGGCTGCTAAGATGGCAGATCGGCCTTCAGAAGCAGAGCAGGTGGAGATGTTAATGGAAAACCTATCAAAGCCTTACTATGATTTTTTCTACTACCAACATTTACAGACTTTTGATGCCCTAATAGCCATCGGTACACGTGTAGAAAATAGAATCTTAAGGGAAGCTCAGTATCAAGGTTCCTCCCAAGATGCAGGCAAGAATACCCGAGTCAGACATGGAAAGGGTCTAGAAACTAATATAGTGAGTGTAGTTCAGCAGTCAGTCTCGCCAGCCACTCCTTCATAGCCATTTGTAATACAAGCAAATGCACCCTCCCAGAAGGCCCCTCGTCCAAAAAGGCAGTTTTCTAATTTGGGAATGCCTATCAAGTATAGGAGCAGTTAAAGAAATAAGGATTGCTAGGGATAGTGGCTCCAAGAGTGATCAGCAACCCTCCTCTAGCTTGGTATAGGGATCATGAATATTATGCTTACCACACACAAAAGGGGCACAACACTAAAAGATGCTTGGGTTTGCAACATGCAATTCAAGACTTGGTAGACAATCGAACTATTGAGGTCAAGGCAAAGCAACCTCCTAATGTCAATACCAATCAACTCCCCAATCATGCGAACAATCTAGATGATGAAGCCATAGAGAGTGATCCCACTCAACTTATTGCACCCAGAGCTCAGAAGAATCACATAAATGCCCGCGCTTATAGGAAAATCATGAGTCAAAGGGCCAAAGCCATGAGGACCCCCAAAAGAAAAGAATCATCAAAAGAAGAATCAGAAGATCAGGCTCGCACCGTTCATCCTTTAGAAGAATCCACCATACCATATTACCAACCTCCACCATACCTCCCACCACCTTCACCAGATTATCACCCTCTGCCATATCATCAACCTTCCCCCCAACATCAAGGAGAAGGAATTTCCTCATCCTATCACCCTCAATCTCCATATCCTACCTCTCACATTACATCATCTTCATACCATCCCACTTCATATCCCTCATCACCCTCATACCAATCCCATTCTCAAGGTTTGGATATAACCCAAAAGAAGGATGGACAGATGAGTACGATTGGAAGGATATGCTTGCACTATCAGACTCCCCAAAGATGACTTCATCAACAGGGTCAGTGAATACATTAGGGGAAGACCAAGAGGGTGATCCCACTTCTCTAATTCAATCCACTATATCTTTAGAGGACAATCCAAAGGTAATCGAAGAGATTATAGATGATCTTTTCAGAGCAATAGCCGTATTGGCCATAGGGGAATAGATCAAAGAGCACACCTCCCTAACCCATATAGAAAGTGACACAGAGGATGATGAATCAGGTCTGATCCAACTTCAAACCAGTGATGTCAAGTCTAACCCTATGGAAATCTTTTTGTCTACATGCTCTGAATACTACGAGCATTTGGATGCAGGAGCATTTGATGGTCAAGAGGAATCTGATGGAGAACCAAGTGATGGGGAAATCAATAAAGAAGAGGATGATGACGATGATGATGATGATGATGAGGACGAGAATGGGGATGAGAATGATGGAGATGACTCTGATTATCAAGAGGATGATGAGTATCCAGACGAGGATGACTACCAAGGGCCTTGGTACAATGATAATGATGATGAGTCAGAATATTACTCACCAGATCACCAGACATGTTTCTCAGTCTATGCTATCGGTGGTGATGACCTAGAAGTTGATCTGATAAGTGGCATTCAGTCTTCCCTCTATTTAGGAGGAGATGATTCTATATCAGATTTAGAAAATGATGAGGAATCTGGAGAGCCAACACAAATTTATATGGATGAATGGGACTCCACATTAGAAATGGAAGAAAAGTTGTGTGAAGTGTACCCAAGCACATTGAGGATGGAGGAAAGAGTGGAAGAATTGACATCATGTTGGGTGAAGTAACTATCGGTGATTGTTACTACTGTGAGCAGTTGGATGATCTGGAGGGAATAGGGCCAGATGACACATTTATAAAGGTAGTAGACGCTGTATTCCAACAGCTTTCTAATGTAATAAAAAAGTTACAAGCTAGGGCTGTGGATATTTATGGAGGAGCTTAACTTCCCACCCCAAGTAGGGAGGGAGAATTAGAAGAAGAGGATGATCCCATGGTAAGGATAATCATCACAACAAATAGTGATGATGAAGATTGTTATCCCACAGATATTATTGTAAAGAAACTTGTCAACATGATGGAAACTAGAAGTGGAAGAGACTATAAGAGTAAGGCTCTAGTAGTGGAACAATCAGGGACCAGTGAGGTTGGAACCAATAGCTTGAAAAGAGAACCTGAGAATCTGGTCCTAGCGCAACTCAAGAAGTCTCAGGCTAATATCTCAATTTGGGGATTGTTGATGGCACCCCCCACACACTATGAAGCAGTTTTGAAGTCTCTCACCAATGTACAGTTGCCGATCGAGATAAATCCAACACATTTCGCATATATATTAGAGATAACCTATATGGTACAATCCTTGATGTTCTTAGATTCAGAGCTTCCCAAAGGGGTCCAACACAATCGAGCTCTCCATGTCACAGTAAAATGCCTTGACAAGGTGGTTCTCCAAGTTCTTGTTAACAATGGGTCCGCTTTGAATGTGCTACCTTTGAGATCGGCGAAGAGTATTGGCATCAACCTGGAAGAAACGAGGCCGACTACCCAAACCATACGAGCACATGACAATACCAAGAGGAAAGCCCTTGGCATCCCCTTACCGTATAGATTGGCCTGATGAAGTTTGATATTGATTTCTAAGTCATTGATATACCGACAACTTTAACATGCTCTTGGTAAGGCCTTTGTTGCGTCATGCGAAGGAAGTGTCCTCTAATAACCATAAAAATATGAAGTTCATTCATGAAGAAAAGGTGATCACGGTAGTCGGAGATCCTGAGGTGGTTAACACCTTTGCCAATGTTGAAAATGGAGAAGCACAAGACCAGGAAGTTCAACTAAGTGGTTTTGAATTGAACACAACTTGTGCAGCTATTGCCAACAAAGTTCTAAAGGAAGAAATCTCAGCTAACTATGAAGGCATCTGGAGTCCGCCAGTGAATCAAATGATGAAGAATATATAATATTTTCCTGGTATGGGGTTAGGAAAATATCATCAAGGAGTTCCAAAGCAGCCTAGTTTGGTAGTGAACAAAGGAAAGAATGGTCTCGGGTACACTCCTCCGACCACCAAGGGGCAGAAAGTGATGAGGATGTCTAGGAAGAACTCCATCTCTTACTACCCTAGTCTCAATGGGTACTTTGTAAAAGAAGGAGAGGATTTTCCTTTCTGCGGTAATGTGGAGCCATGGTTTGATGAAATCGCCGCAAAGATGTAACCAAGATTTGAAGTATTTTTCCAAGACAAGTTCGATTGGGTGACTCATGAAGTGGAACAATAGAAAATGCTATTCAAGGAAAGTAATCAAGACAGTTGCATCACCGAGATAACAAAAATTGCACTGATTGAGATTGGGTTTTCCTCGGATAACCCTATGACATTGATCCTATCAAAGGAGGCACCAAGTCCTCGATTCCTCCTAAAAAGAGAATAGGAAAAGAAGATAAGGCTCACCTGGAGTCTACCATTTTCCATTGATTTGAAAAGCTACATTTGCTCTCTCCTACAAGAACTAAGAGCCCAAGAGCTACATGAGCTCAAGCGTCGTCCTTTCAAAGGAAGAAGCGCATATGCAAAGCAAAGAAGAGGACAAAGAATGATGGTTTACATGTACTATGCCAAAATCAACTGCAACAGGAAGGTCTGTGAAAGTGGTCAAAGATGTGACCGAGGCACTGTGATGGCATCCCTCAACAGGCTTGAAAAGATGAACTTTGTAGAAAGAGGATTGAGTAGTCTCCACCAATCCTCACCCCTTAAAAAGTTCGATTTTCAAGAGCACGAGGTTGATCAGCTGGTATTTGTGAAGAAGAAGGCACCTATCCAGAAGAACCACTACACCGTTGAAGAAATAGCAGCAACTTTTTCAGAAGGAGAAGAAGGCCCCTTGCCCCACCTCCTTATCCATTGAGCTATCAAACTGCTCTTGAATTGGACAAGCATTAGAGAAAACTTCAAGTTTGCTCATGCTATTGAGTCAACTAGCCTGAATACCCCTGGTGAAAGCATCAAGCCAGTTATCAAGTCTGTAGTTGAGTCTGTTGTTTATGATTTCGTGTTGACCTCCCCTATTGAGGAGAGTTGTTTGAGATTTAAAATGTAACCGCAAGCATACGGATCAGTGTAGCTACGGGTCGAACACAGGGAGAGCAGCCACTTTATTTTTTATTTCTTTTAATAATGCGAAAGTGAACTGATTAATGGTTGTGATCTAATTCTAATTACCGTCCTAAAAATAACGTCCTAACCATTCGTCATCTAAGAATTTAAAGACGCAAGCCACGCAATTAAAATTAAATAAATAAATAACTGAAAATAAACAACCCACGCAATTAAAAAAAAATAATAATAATAATAAGAGGAAAAAATAAAAGCTGAAATAAAAATAAAGTAAAAGAAAGGGGATAAAGCTAGAGAGAGACTCACAAGTAGGTTTCTCTACTTAGCCCGAGGGATGCATCATAATATGAGCTTCCCTACTTGACCAGAGAGTCACTCTTACAAGGTTGC
>NC_056557.1:3478059-3545268 GCF_013358625.1 Macadamia integrifolia
TATCTTTCAGAGATTTAGGTGAAGGGTTTTTCTGTTGGTCTCCCATATTGAAGGGTTTTAAAGAGAGCAAACGTATTGGGTCACTACTTGTTGGATCTCTTCTTTCTACCCGATTCTTAGTATTACGTACCCACTTAACACTCATGCAACAGGAAACTACCCACAACTAAAGTAAGACAAGCACAAAAGAATGGATAGCAAAACTATTTTTTTTTTTTTTTGATTTTTTTATTTTTATGATCCTTTTGATTTTTTTTTTTTGGCTTTTTGGGAGCTTACCGGTAGGGATCCGGGGTTGCTCAGGTCAATTCCTGAGGTACTACTACAGGGCGAAACCTGTCTTTATCATACTATAAGGCATGACGACCTCCACTGATACAACTATTATTGCGAGTTGTTCTTCTCAGGAATTCAATAAAAGAATAGGAAAAATATAAAACAAAGCAAACAAAGCACTCTGATTTACCAAAAGAAAGTGAAAAATAACATGGAACTATCTCCCCGGCAACGGTGCCAAAAACTTGTTTGAGATTTAAAATGTAACTGCAAGCGTACGGATCAGTATAGCTACGGGTTGAACACAGGGAGAGTAGCCACTTTATTTTTTATTTCTTTTAATAATGCGAAAGTGAATCGATTAATGGTTGTGATCTAATTCTAATTACCGTCCTAAACATATGTATCTAAAATAACACCCTAACCATTCGTCATCTAAGAATTTAATGACGCAAGCCACGCAATTAAAATTAAATAAATAAATAACTGAAAATAAACAACCCACGCAATTAAAAATAATAATAATAATAAATAAATAAGGAAAAAAATGATGAAATAAAAATAAAGTAAAAGAAAGGGGATAAAGCTAGAGAGAGACTCACAAGTACGTTTCTCTACTTAGTCCGAGGGATGCATCATAATATGAGCTTCCCTACTTGACTAGAGAGTCACTCTTACAAGGGTTTCTCTACTTGGCTTTAGGAAAAGGGAGACAATTAAAATAAAAGCAATAAATTGATGGTTCTATGGCTAGGAGGGGCAAAGCCAACACATACACTAGCCATGAACCTTGGGGAAAGGGATAGCCATAATGTAACGACTAAAAATAAAAATCCTAAATTAAGAAAGAAAGGGTAGCCAGAAGAGGGAATGAGAGGGGGGAGAGAAGACTACTGAAGGAGCCTACTTACTTGAATCAATGCTTGAACTTGAAAAAAAAATTGCTCCACGGCTCGTGATCTTGTCACCTAGATCTAAGCCTAGAACTATAACTTAAAAAATTACAACTCAATTGCATAAATCATAAACATAAAAAGACTGAATAAGAATAAAAGAGTGCTTGCATTAATTGACATAAAAAAAACTATTACAAAAGTGATTAAAGCAAAAATAGAGAAGAACTAAAACTAAAGAGTGAGAGAGGGAGAGAGAGAGCAACTAAAAAAAAACTAGAAGAAGAATGAATTGTCTCCCCTCCTCTTACATGAGTTGCATTTATAGGGAATGGGGAGGTAGGATAACAATTTTCTCTTTCCTAAAAGAGAGAAACCCACAATTGATTGTGAGATCTTTTGAGACCAAAAGTGCTAAGGTGGAGGAGAGAGAAGAGAGAAATAAACTTTGAGAAATTTCCTATAATTTGTTTGCTTATTTTCTTTCCTTTTTTTTTTAATTTATTTTTCTTCTTTTTCTCCCTCCAAGGGACGATTTTCTTCTTGCTTTATGTGATTTGGACAATCTTTTGGTGGGTGATGATGTGGAGGAGAGAAAAGATTTGGACAATCTTTATTTCTCCTCTTTTTTTTTCTTTCCTTTTTTTTTCTTCTCTTCTTGCGCAGGAACCCTTCCACGATTTTGCTTGCTTCTAATTTGATATGGAAATCCCCTCCATGCCCTTAGTACTTTAAGTGAGTGAAAAGCAGAAAATCTTCAACAAAATTCTCTAAAAAAAAACAACCATAAGATTCGAACTTGAGACCTCTTGGTGAGCAAGGGAATTTTGTACACCATAGCTCACCAACTACGCTAGGTAGTTGTTGTTACCAAAAACAAATCTTTAATCACTTAAGGATATGGTCCATCGATCCTTGTTGGCATTTGGAGTATTCCTTGTACCTATGGGACAATTGCAAATGGGCTGGTTCTGCATCTCGGTTCAGTTCTGATCCATTATTCTTTTTCTGGCCCGAAAAGAATAATTATTTATACGGGTGACCAAACAAATGTGTACTTTTAATTGAACACGTCCATCTTGCTCAGAATTTTGTCCTCTTCGTAACCATGAAAAGAAATAGGACATCTTTACGTGTAAAATTGAAGATATAGCGCCCGATAGTCCTTAAGGCCTTGAAAATATAAAACCTACAAAAAGAGAGTAAAACCCAAGGTAGCTCCATTCTAAATATGTAAAATGCATGCTTTACTTCCCTAGATTTCACACATAAATGTGCTCATTAGAATTCCCCCACACTTAGACTCTGCTAGTCATCGAGCAAAACAAAAGGAAAAAGAATAAAGACAAAAAACCTAACTCACTTTCGTAGGAATCACGGTGCACTTAGCATGTGCAACAAGCCTTTAAACCCCTAGGTCACCCCTAGTGGACGAGTTGTGTCTCGTGGGTGTTTGCAGTGAATATTCACCCAAAATTCAGAATAAACAAATCCCAACTTTGGCTAAAGGTAAGGCTCATACCGATCCGGAGCAAAGATAATTTCTCTTACAAGGGACCCCCACACTTGAACTTTTATTACCCTTTATCAATTCCAGGCACTAGCATATTTCTTAATTTGGAACTCACCTCGTTTCTTCCAAAACATCCTTATCTTAAGGCAAAACCACTTGTGAAGAAATAGGGAACCAATGACTAAGGCGTTGGAGTGTTTTTGACCAAACATGTTACCAAGCAATAATGACATTTGCACATTTTTTTTCTCTTTTTTTTTTTTGCTTAATAAACTCTATTCTACTCCACTACTTTTGGCCTGAATGACATGGTGGAGCAAACACCAGACACCCAAGTTACTATGTAGCTTCGCTTTTTGCATATGTCCACAAAGGTAGTGATGCTAGAGTTACTTCAGAAGTTTCCTCCCAAGGAATTTCGATCAAGACACCACGCTTCCTGAGGCGCAATGCCCTGTCTAGTTCCAAAGGAATCAACTCTTATTCTTCTTTATACCACATTTCTCATTTCATTTAAAATTGTGCATTTATCAACCCATGCCAAATTAAAAAGAAGGTCTCAACTCCAAATCAAAAGTACAAGAAACCCACAGACTTACATATGGTCCATCACCATAAAACAGGGGTCTCTTATTTTTCAAAAGAAAGTCTCATCTTAAGACACAGGCTTGTTTCTTTCTTCTCAACAGGGTTTTTATACGTTCAAAATGGGTACCTTAATCAAAACTTTTATTTTCATGCATCAAGCAACCGAATGGTATGATCATTAGCCAAAAGCCAAAGTAGGACTTCACCCTTAGCAAGCTCAAAAATAAAAAGAAAAACAAACAAAACAAAGTGAAAAAAAAAAACAAAAACTGGTTTCCCTCCCCCACACTTAAGTCATGCAATGTCCTCAATGCATGGAAAGAATTAAAAGCAAAGATAATGCAAGGGGTCATACCTGATTAAAAGTTAGTCATCATTGTAAAGAGGTTCATGAAGATCCATGACCTCTTCACTACTAGTAGTAGGAAACTCGAGGAACGGTTTCAAACGCTGACCATTAACCTTCGAAATTACCCCTGTTCCTGGATTCAAAATCTCCAAAGCCCCATGGGGATATACATTATGGACAATAAACGGGCCATCCCATTGGGATCTAAGCTTACCAAGAAAAAGATGCAATCGAGAGTTGTACAATAAGACGTTATCACCAATTGTAAAAGATTTATGCAGAATGTGTTTATCATGGAAAGCTTTGGTCTTTTCCTTGTAAATCCTAGAACTTTTATAGGCATCATTCCTAAGTTCCTCCAACTCAGATAGTTGGAGCCTACGATGAATTCCCGCATTAGACAAATCAAAGTTAAGCTTCTTGATGGCCCAAAAGGCCTTATGCTCTAACTCAAGTGGTAAGTGACAAGCTTTCCCATACACCAAACGGTAGGGAGACTGGCCAAGGTCAGTCTTGCATGCAGTCCGATGGGCCCACAAGGCATCAATGAGCCTAAGGGACCAATTCTTACGGTTGGGATTAACAGTTTTCTCCAAGATTTGTTTGATCTACCTATTAGACACCTCCACTTGGCCACTCGTTTGGGGGTGATAAGGGGTAGATAGCTTATGAGTGACCCCATACTTTTTCATTAAGGCCTCAAAAGGTCGATTACAAAAATGAGTACCCCTATCACTAATTATTACACGTGGTGCACCAAAGCGGGAAAAAATATTCTCTTTGAGAAACTGGACCACCACTTTGTGGTCATTAGTCTTACAAGGTATGGCCTCTATCCATTTAGAAATATAATCAATGGCCAAAAGTATGTACAATTCCCAAAAGAATTAGGGAATGGTCCCATAAAATCGATGCCCCAAACATCAAAGATCTCAACTACCAAAATAGGGTTGAGGGGCATCATGTTTCTCTTATTGATACGGCCAAAAGACTGGCAAGCGGGGCAAGCCTTGCAAAAATCAAAAGCATCTCTAAAAAGAGTGGGCCAATAAAATCCGCATTGAACAACCTTTGCGGCAATCTTCTTAGGTCCAAAGTGTCCACCACATACATGATCATGACAAAAAGAGAGAATGGAATGTTGCTCATGATCAGGAACACATCGTCGGATAATCTGATCCGGACATATCTTAAACAAATAAGGATCATCCCAGAAAAAGTGCTTAACTTGGGAATGAAACCTATACTTATCTTGGGTGGACCAGTGATCCGGAGTCACACCTGAAACTAAGAAGTTGACAATATCAGCAAACCATGGTTCACTGGACATTGCAAATAATTGTTCATCTGGAAAGTTCTCGTTGACTGGAGAATCAACAGTCAAGGAATTGGAAAGCTGGGATAAATGGTCTGTAACTAGGTTTTCAACTCCTTTCTTATCCCTAATTTCTAAATCAAACTCTTGCAAAAGTAAAACCCACCTAATGAGATGGGCTTTGGCATCCTTCTTCTGAACTAGGTATCTGAGAGCAGAATGATCAGTATACACCACCACATGTGAACCAACTAAGTAAGACCGAAACTTTTCTAATGCAAACACAACAGCTAAAAATTCTTTTTCAGTGGTTGTATAATTGAGTTGTGCATCATTTAAGGTTCTACTAACATAGTAAATGACAGTGGGCAACTTATTAATCCTTTGACCTAAAACTGCTCCTATGGTAAAATCCGAAGCATCACACATCAGTTCAAAATGTTCAGTCCAAATAGGTGGTTGAACAATGGGTGCATTGGTCAACTCCTTAAGTTGTTTGAAGGATTCTAGGCACTCTTTAGAAAGCTCAAAAGTTTGATCTTTGGCAAGTAGTGAGGTGAGAGGTCGGGCTAAATGACTAAAGTTTTTAATAAACCTTCTGTAGAAGCCTGCATGCCCTAGAAAGGACCGAACATCCTTAACAGATTGAGGAGGTGGTAAATTATCAATTAAATCCACTTTGGCTCTATCTACCTTAATTCCCTCCTTGGATATTACATGGCCTAAGACAATACCAGATTTAACCATAAAATGGCATTTCTCCCAATTCAAAACCAAATTCTTAGATATGCACCTTTTTCAAAACTAGGGAAAGATGATAAAGACATTCAGAATAGGAATTCCCATGAATTGAAAAGTCATCTATAAATACTTCTAAGAATTTTTCGACCATGTCAGAAAAAATGCTCATCATGCATCGTTGGAACGTAGCATGGGCATTGCAAAGCCCAAAGGGCATACGCCTGTAAGCAAATGTTCCATATGGGCATGTAAAAGTGGTCTTATGTTGGTCCTCTAAAGCAATTGGGATTTGGTTATAGCCGGAATATCCATCAAGAAAGCAATAATATTCATGTCCAGCTAACCTCTCTAACATCTGGTCAATGAATGGCAATGGGAAGTGGTCCTTCCAGGTTGCTGCATTTAACTTCCTGTAGTCAATGCACACACACCATCCTGTTTGGACACGGGTAGGGATCAACTCATTATTGGCATTAGGAACTACAGTCACACCAGACTTCTTAGGCACTACGTGAACTGGGATTACCCATTGGCTGTCAGAAATAGGATAAATTATTCCATGATCCAAGCACTTTAGGATCTCTTTCTTAATAGCTTCCATCATCACTGTGTTAGCTCTTCTTTGGGGCTCCGTGGATGGTTTGGAATCCTCCATAAGATGTATATGATGTTGCACAATGGAAGGGCTTATACCTTGATATCAGCCATGGTCCAACCTAGGGCTTCCTTATTATCTTTTAACACTTTAAGTAAATCCTCTTCCTGGCTAGAAGTCAAATTTGAAGAAATTATTACAGGAAGAGTTTGGTCAGGCCCTAGGAAAGCATATCTCAAATTAGATGGCAACTCCTTAAGATCTAGCTTAGGGGGCTCAACTATGGAAGGTTTGGGAATGGAATTGGAAAGGGGTCCTAAGGGCTCCACAAGTGTGTGAAGACTCAAGACTTCAGAAAAGAAATTTTCACTATCATCATCCAACTCATCCATACACTCTTGAAATTCTGAATCAAAATCAATATCAAAGTTGGTAACTAAATCATCAGAAAAATCCAAAAAATCCTCAAGCATATTGATCTCTTCTTCCATATGTGGTTGCTTGCCAATCCTAAACATGTTAAACTCAACAGTTTGGTTACCAAAAGATAATCTTAGGAGACCATTCCGGCAATTGATTAATGCATTACTGGTAGCCAAGAATGGTCTTCCTAGAATTATTGGGATCTCATCCTTGGTTGAGAAGGGCTTGGTATCTAACACAATGAAATCAACAGGGAAAATAAATTCCCCCACCTTTAGTAAGACATCCTCAACCATCCCTTTAGGAATCTTAACAGACCTATCTGCCAACTGAAGAGTAGTTCCAGTGGCTTTCAATTCTCCCAATCCTAGTTGCTTGTACACATGGTAAGGTAAAAGATTCACACTTGCGCCAAGGTCAAGTAAGGCATGCTCAATATAGGTGTTGCCTATGACACAAGATATGGTAGGGCTCCCTGGATCCTTATACTTGGCTGCTATAGGCTGAGTAATTATGGAACTAATGTTACCTGCCAAGAACGCCTTTTTGGGCACACTAGTGATACGTGTATGAGTACACAAATCTTTCAGTACCTTTGCATAGGCGGGGATCTGGGATATGGCATCCAAAAAAGGGATTTTTACTTCTACCTTTTTGAAGACTTCTAAAATTTTGTCCATGGAAGCAGTCTTCTTTTTGTTTACCAAGCGATTAGGAAATGGGACAGGATGAACATAAGGACTGTTAGGGATTTGCCCCTGTTCAGAAGAATCATTTTTGGTTTCCTCAACCAACTCATCTTTAGTTTCAGAAAAATCTTTAGGTTCATCAGACGAACCTGGAACAAGAGGCACACTTGTGTCCTCAACTGAAGGAGAGTTAACAGGAGTAATAGATGGGGAAGATTTAGGAATGCTCTGTAGGTACTCTCTACCACTCCTAAGGGCATAAACAACATTACATTGGTTAGAGGGCCCATGTTGAGTCTGACCTTGTACTATATTCAGTGGTGCATTAGTTGGTCCTTGTGAACTAACAGGCTGATGATGCCTAGGGTTAGGCTCTGGTTGACTGGGTAAAGTTCCTACTTGGTTGCCTTGATTCCAAGAGAAATTTGGGTGATTTCTCCATCCTGGATTATAGGTGTTACTATATGGATTATTCTGGTATAAGGCATTAACACTATCATTAGAAGTGCCCCCAGAGGTGTTGGGGCATTCTTCTATGACATGTCCAGGGGACTGGCACCAAGCACAAATCTTAACCAAATTGACTGATGATGGCTCGCTAGGAACAATAGCCTCAATCCTCTTGATTAGGCTATCCAAATGGGCTTCCTTGGCTACTATCTCATCCACAAAATATCATTTTCCTCCTATGGTTCTTTCACTCTCTTGGGTTGATTCCCACTCACGGGTTTTGTCAGCTAAGTCAAGTAAGAATTGCCATGCCTTTCCTTCATCTGTAAAGGATGTGAATCCGTCAGGGCACATAGACTCTATCATTTGTTTAGTTGGGTAATCAATACCCTCATAAATTATTTGACATAAATGCCATAGGTCTAGGCCATGGTGAGGGCATTCTTGGAGTAGATCCTTGAATCTCTCTATAAGTTTGGAAAATGACTCACTAGGCTTTTGCCTAAACTGAAGGATATCACTTCTAAGCTTATTGGTCTTGTGAGTTGGGAAAAACTTCTTAAGGAAGACAACTGTGAACTGTTCCCATGAGGTTATGGAATTTATGGGTAACCCATACAACCACTTCTTAGCTTGGTCTTTCAATGCAAAAGTGATAAACCTAAGCTTAACAGCATCATCAGAAAGCTGTTGGATCTTAATTAGAACACATACCTCTTCAAATCCCCTTAGAAATAGGTATGCATCCTCAGAGGTCAACCCATGGAAGTGGGGCAACATAGTGATGTATTGAGATTTGAGTTCAAAATTATTGCCCTGGGCTTGTGGTAGAACTATACAGGAAGGTTGGGCTGTTCTAGCAGGGTAGAACCTATCTTTCAGAGATTTAGGTGAAGGGTTTTGCTGTTGGTCTCCCATATTGAAGGGTTTTAAAGAGAGCAAACGTATAGGGTCACTACTTGTTGGATCTCTTCTTTCTAACCAATTCAATGTATTACGTACCCACTTAACACTCATGCAACAGAAAAACTACCCACAACTAAAGTAAGACAAGCACAAAAGAATGGATGGCAAAACTTTTTTTTTGATTTTTTTTTTTTGCTTTTTGGGAGTTACCGGCAGGGATCCGGGGTTGCTCAGGTCAATTCCTGAGGTACTGCTACAGGGCGAAACCTGTCTTTATCATACTGTGAGGCATGGCGACCTCCACTGATACAACTATTATTGCAAGTTGTTCTTCTCAGGAATTCAATAAAAGAAAAGGAAAAATATAAAACAAAGCAAACAAAGCACTCCGATTTACCAAAAGAAAGTGAAAAATAACATGGAACTGTCTCCCCGGCAACGGCGCCAAAAACTTGTTTGAGATTTAAAATGTAACCGCAAGCGTACGGATCAGTGTCGCTACGGGTCGATCACAGGGAGAGCAGCCACTTTATTTTTTTATTTCTTTTAATAATGCGAAAGTGAACTGATTAATGGTTGTGATCTAATTCTAATTACCGTCCTAAAAATAACGTCCTAACCATTCGTCATCTAAGAATTTAAAGACGCAAGCCACGCAATTAAAATTAAATAAATAAGTAACTGAAAATAAACAACCCACGCAATTAAAAAAAAAATAATAATAATAAAGGAAAAAATAAAAGCTGAAATAAAAATAAAGTAAAAGAAAGGGGATAAAGCTAGAGAGAGACTCACAAGTAGGATTCTCTACTTAGCCCGAGGGATGCATCATAATATGAGCTTCCCTACTTAACCAGAGAGTCACTCTTACAAGGGTTTCTCTACTTGGCTTTAGGGATAGGGAGACAATTAAAATAAAAGCAATAAATTGATGGTTCTATGGCTAGGAGGGGCAAAGCCAACACATACACTAGCCATGAACCTTGGGGGAAAGGGATAGCAATAATGTAACGACTGAAAATAAAAATCCTAAATTAAGAAAGAAAGGGTAGTCAGAAGAGGGAATGAGAGGGGGGAGAGAAGACTATTGAAGGAGCCTACTTACTTGAATCAATGCTTGAACTTGAAAAAAAAAAATTACTCCACGGCTCGTGATCTTGTCACCTAGATCTAAGCCTAGAACTATAACTTAAAAAATTACAACTCAATTGCATAAATCATAAACATAAAAAGGCTGAATAAGAATAAAAGAGTGCTTGCATTAATTGACATTAAAAAAAAACTATTACAAAAGTGATTAAAGCAAAAATAGAGAAGAACTAGAACTAAAGAGAGAGCAAGAGAAAGAGAGAGCAACTAAAAAAAACTAGAAGAAGAATGAATTGTGTCTCCTCCTCTTACATGAGTTGTATTTATAGGGAATGGAGAGGTAGGGTAACAATTTTCTCTTTCCTAAAAGAGAGAAACCCACAATTGATTGTGAGATCTTTTGAGTCCAAAAGTGCTAAGATGGAGGAGAGAGAAGAGAGAAATAAATTTTGAGAAATTTCCTATAATTTTTTGCTTATTTTCTTTCCTTTTTTTTTTCTAATTTATTTTTCTTCTTTTTTTCTCTCTCCTAGGGACGATTTTTTTTTCTTCCTTTGTGTGATTTGGACAATCTTTGGTGATGATGTGGAGGAGAGAGAAGATTTGGACAATCTTTGGTTCTCCCTTTTTTTTCTTTCCTTTTTTTTTTCTTCTCTTCTTGCTTCCACGATTTTCCTTGCTTCTAATTTGATGTGGAAATCCCCTCCATGCCCTTAGTGCTTTAAGTGAGTGAAAAGCAGAAAATCTTCAACAAATTCTCTAAAAAAAACAACCATGAGATTCGAACTTGAGAGCTCTTGGTGAGCAAGGGAATTTTGTACACCATAGCTCACCAACTAAGCTAGGTAGTTGTTGTTACCAAAAACAAATCTTTAATCACTTAAGGATGTGGTCCATCGATCCTTGTTGGCATTTGGAGTATTCCTTGTACCTCTGGGACAATTGCAAACGGGCTGGTTCTGCATCTCGGTTCAGTTCTGATCCATTATTCTTTTTCTGACCCGAAAAAGAATAATCATTTGTACGGGTGACCAAACGAATGTGTACTTTTAATTGAACACGTCCATCTTACTCAGAATTTCGTCCTCTTCGCAACCGTGGAAAGAAATAGGACCTCTTTACGTGTAAAATTGAAGATATAGCGCCCGATAATCCTTAAGGCCTTGAAAATATAAAACCTGCAAAAAGAGAGTAAAACCCAAGGTAGCTCCATTCTAAATATGTAAAATGCATGTTTTACTACCCTAGATTTCACACATAAATGTGCTCATCAAGAGTCCAGAACCCTTGTATGTCGAGTCTGTTACTCCTTCTTTCATGAATGAAATTTCTGATTCCAAGTATGGCTTGCTTCTTTTTTTTTATGATGATCTTAATAAATATCAAGTATCAATAAAACAATGCAAACCAAAGAAATCCTAACCCATCCATAAGGATACTCAGGTTATTAATCTAAGAACCAACCAATGCCTTTAAGAGGTAAAAATTTGCACTACCCTTAATGACGAAGAAGCAGATAGATGATTAGTCTTCTGAAGGAATTCACCGAGGTCTTCGCTTGGTCTTATGAGGATATGTCTGATATCAACCCCAAAATCGTGCAACATCGATTGCTGACTTACCCTGGGGCAAACCCGGTAAAGCAGAAGCTCCAAAGAATAGGTCCAGAATAGAGCGAAAAGATTAGAGAAGAGGTTGTGAAGCAATGGAATGAAGGGTTTCTACAAGTACTGAAATACCCACAATGGTTGGCCAATAAGGTACCAATACTGAAGAAAGATGGCAAGGTACGAATGTGCATGGAATTTTATGATCTTAACAAAGTAATCCCTAAAGATGACTTCCCATTACCTCACATTGATGTATTGGTGGATAACACGATGGGGCATGCTTTGTTATCATTTATGGATGGACTATCGGGATACAACCAAATAAGCATGCACCCAAAAGATCGTGAGAAGACAGCCTTCACCACTCCCTGGGGAACTTATTGTTATAAGGTGATGCCTTTTGGACTGAAAAATGCTGGGACAACTTATCAGAGAGCAGCTATGGCCATATTACATGACATGATGAACAAAGATGTGGAGGTCTATGTGGATGACATGATAGTGAAGTCAAAAGACCGACAGGGGCATATTGCCGTGCTATGGCGATTCTTTGAAAGAATCAAGAAGTATCAGCTAAAGTTGAATCCTCAAAAGTGTGTATTCGAGGCAACAACAGGAAAGTTGTTAGGTTCCTTGGTGAGTGAAAGAGGCATTGAGGTTGACCCTATCAAGATCAAGGCAATTCTGGAAATGCCCACACCTCGGACTAAGAAGCAAATATGAGGATTTTTGGGTCACATCCAATTTATTAGTAGATTCATAGCTCAGTTAACTATTATCTGTGAACCAATTTTTAAGCTGCTTGTAGACACCCAATTTTGTCACCCTTCCCTAGCTATGATGAAATATGGATCTTGGATGCGACTTCCAGCTTCTTATCAACAAAGATGCTGATAGAAATACTCCTGGGCCTGAAACCCTAGAAACCCTCAGGTTGGAGGGAAGGGGGTCCAATTTTGGCTTTTTATATAAGAAAGAATCCGGTTAAGATGACTATACAGATGGATAGCGCTCGAAAATACAATTCCAACAATATATGATATGTCAAAATCAAACTATCGGATTGCCCACAATCTTCGTTAGAAAATTACATTTTTTTTCGCACGCATGTCATGCACACCAACCAGCCAGCCAGCTAGCCCAGCCATCTAGCCAAGCCAGCTAGCCAAGCTAGCCATCCAGCCCAACCATCCAGCCTGGCTTGCATACCCTTGTCGCATACTACGCACTCCCCCGCATGCTGCGTGCCCCACCGCATAGCATGCGTGCCCCCACTGCACAACATGAGCACCCCTGTCTCACGCTACATGCCCCCTTCGCACAACATGTGTGCCCCTGCTGCATGGTCATACACACCCTACCTACACTGTGCGCATGTTGCCTACACACCCATGCCAACCTGACCCGCACATTGTGCACATTGCCTGCACACTCATGCCAGCCTGAACGCTGTGCACATTGCCTGCTTTACCTACCTAAACTTTCTCTCTCCTCTCGCTTTTCTAAAAATTACCTTTTTCGGTTAAACTTTCTCTCTCCTCTTGCTTTTTCAAAAACCACCTTTTTTGGCTAAACTTTCTCTCTCCTCCCGCTTTTTTGAAAACTACATTTTTTTAGCTAAACTTTATCTCTCCTCCCACTTTTTCAAAAATCACCTTTTTCTGGGATAAATATTCTCTCTCCTCCCACTTTTCTAAAAACTACCTTTTTCGACCAAACTTTCTCTCTCCTCTCTTTTTTTTTGAAAACCACCTTTTTTTGGATAAACTTTCTCTTTCCTCTTGCTTTTTTGAAAACTACCTTTTTTGGCTAAATTTTCTCTCTCCTCCTTTTTTTAAAAACCCCCTTTTACCCATTGACAAAATTCCTCCCCACCCATTTTTTCCTTCAAATCCCCCTTTACCCATTAGGCAAAAATCTTATCCCCTCAATATAGGTAAGAGCTCCCCTTTCGTCCACTGGATAAAGGGATTCCCCCTCCTTTTTGTCCAAAAAAACTGTAAATACCCCCCTCCCTTAGAAAAAATAGACCACGACCAAAATCCCCCTTCACTCTTTCGTAGTGAAATTTTCCTCCCCTCCCCCTCTTGATTTTCTTCTGATCTTCGGAGCAATCTTCATCAAGATCTGAAAACTTATTTGGATCTTCGAAGTGTTCTTCAGGATCTTAAAGATCTTCAATCCAACTTCTTAGTTAGATCCAGTTTTAAGTCATAAATAGTATGTTCTTGAGCCACCTCCCTTGATTATTCTTGAGTGTTCTTGAGCGTTCTTGAGATAGAAACCCCCATTTTTGAGGTTCTTCGGGTCTACGAAGAGATCTTTCTTAAGATCTGAAACTCTGTTCGGATCTTCAAAGTGTTCTTTAGAACTTTGGAGTTCTTCAATCCATTTTTAGGTTAGCCCGTTTCTTTTCAGAAATAGTCGTTTCGAGCTAAACCCCTGTCCGAGTGTCCCTAGAATCTTTTTAGAAATAGCCATTCCTAGCAGAAGCTCTATCGAAGTGCCACCTCAGCCTTGCCCTCCCTTAGCTTATCCCCAGCAGAAGCTTTGCCAGAGTGCCACCTCATCCCAAATCCAAAAATAGCCTTCCCTAGCCAAAACTCTGCCGGAGTGCCACCTCATCCCAAGCTTGAAAATAGCCTTCCCTAGCTGAAGTTTTGTCCGAATCTAAATCCAGAAATAGCCTTCTTTAGCCAAAGCTCTATCCGAATCCCAATCCAAAAGTAACCATTCCAAGCCAAAACATTATCCGAATATCATCACAATCAGCATCTCTCAAGAAATAAAGTTGGAGGTCAAGACCACCTTCCCCTGAGCCAGGAGAATCCGAAGGGTAGTCCGAGCTGGTACTAATCAGGGGCCCACCCCTCTTGACCCAAAACAGGGGTTAAGTTTAGGTATAATTTCTCAACCAACTTGTCATAATGTAGAATTTATATAGACCTTGTTTTAGTGTATATAGTAGTTTGAATTCAATTAATGTATATATATGTGATAACTTAGCCATATATGTGGAATAGTAATAATTGTGGAAAATGTTCGATCTCAAGCATCTAGCAAAAAAACTGGTTGAACCGAGCAGATTGGGTGCTTAACACCATCCCAACTTTGTAACCTGACACTTACCCTAAATCTCTAGATCAGACCAAATTTTGGGCCCTTTCCTCAGGAATCGGGCCCACCCCTGAGTCCTAGGCCCATAATTCTAGGTGGTGACTCCAAACTCCATTTGTATGATCTCGATCCTCGAATTGGACCATCATCAAATCCCCGTCTCAAATGATGACATTTGCACTCTTGTAAAATAGGCCTCTATGTGTCTCCAAGCGGTGATATGATGGTATGGGGCCCGCAAGCAAAGCACACATGACACGAACCCCTCCCTTCACATGAAAGAGAAAGAGAGAGGAGAGAGGTCGAAATGTAAGTCCTTTCCCCCCAAGGGAAGGGAGACATTCTTGGTCCATTTCCAACTGCTACCCTCATAATGGCGACTCCACTGAGGATAAATGTCTAGCTTTCATTATTAGATGCTACATTTAAATGCAAAAACATTTTTCACCACATTTGTTTGAAAACGTGTTTGGCTAACCCCATATTTGTAATTGCTAACTGCATCATGCATCGTGCTCGAAGTGAAATCATTTGGCGAGGGACTCCCTGTCAGGCTCTCACCCTTAGGGAGGTCAGCACATGTCATGGAGAGTACTCTAAGAGCAAATGATACCTCCTTCCTGTATAAGAGTGAAAGGTATCGTCAAACATTAAGGATGTTGTATTTGTGCCAGCACCCTCGGGGAGGTCCATGCACTTTATAACATTCTGAGATTGAATGCATCATCAAATGAAGAGGATGTCCGTATTTGTGCCAGCACCCTCGGGGATGTTTGAGCGCTTTATGGTATTCTGAGATCGAATGATGGTTACCCTACATTACACTTTTGCACACAATCACTCACAGTTCCACCACCCCATGGCTAATTGCTTAACCTCGTGTGTAGTCTCAAGTAATGGGCAAGGAAGTTACCCCCTTGATCTCGTACCTATGGGTATATCAAAAGGATCATGTACCTTGAGTATATAGATTCTGTCAAGGAAGCCTTGTTGGTCCATTGCATCCACCGCATGCTTGCATCATGTAGAAAATAGATGAAGAAGCTAGAAGCACCACAAGCTAACTGTAGGACTTGTTTACGGTCTTGAAAAGGAATGTTCCTATAGTATATTCCTATTGTAAAGAATTACTTTCCTAAATGTGTTTCAGATAGAAGGTGTTCCTCCTCCTTGAGGAAAAAGTCCAGATACGTGACTTCGGGGTAATCCCGTCAAAGTCACATCAAGTCCCAAGAATTCTTGAGAAATCAGAAGGAAGGACATCTAGTGGGAAAAAGAGCAAGGAAAGCATGACTTTATTATATGGAATATCTTATTGGAATATTCTCGACAAGCCATTTGTATGAATCTCCCGATTATGACATTGAACGGACTAAGGGCATCAACCCCTATCCACTCCCTATCATTAAGCGGACTAACTTTGGATGGATCATTGGTTGTTAATTTAGTGAATGTGTGAACAAGGGGTTGGGAATTCAAGAATCCTAAAATAAACCACTTTTGGTTCAGGCACAATTCCACACCTCAAGTATTCTCCACAATCCTTTTGGACACATCCGGGTAATCTGTTGACTCCCTTAAGTCTAGTATCACCTCCACAATCTCTCTGAGATTGTCTACCACCAAGTGTTTACAACCCAATTCACATAGATGAACCCAACAAGGAAGCACCGAAAAAAGTGTGGGTCCACCCAGTAGAGACATTGCAAGCTGAAGTTGCTGAAGTCAAGAATGGATTAACTCAAGTGTTGCACTTATTATGGAACCTACTCAGGACCGCTCTCGGGGTTGACATAACTCCTCCAACAGCAGAGCCAGGACCAACTAGGCCTACAGATCATCAAGGGACTTCCTCCAGGGATTCCCCTCTGGTTGTAATTAATAATGAAGAAGAGGAATTTGTGGCACATATTCAAAAGGAGCCTCCAAAGACAATGAGGGAAAGGAAAATGAGAGAACAATTGGAGAAGCTTGAGGATATGATCCAAGCATGGAAAAGTCAGGAATCATAGAGTAGATTCTGATAAGATGAGCTTCTTTTCTAGGGCAAGAATCCCTGAAAATTTCAAGTGTTAAACCGACAGATTTGGTCAAGGGATCCTAAGGCTCGTTTGGAGGTATTCCTCAGTATCATGAAGATATGGAAAATTGCTAACAATCAGATGAGGCAGGTATTCATGTCAACATTATTAGAATTGGAAATAAGGTAGCTCACATATTTGGAATCCAAACAGACACAGAATTGGGCGCCAACAGTGAATATCTTCACTAAACAGTATCCCCACAACATTAAGTAGATAAGGAACGTCAAGAGCTCAAAACCTTAAGACAACAACCTAGGGAAGGGTTTACCACTTTCTTAACTAGGTTTAGGAACAAGGCCGCCAAGATGGTAGATCGACCTTCTGAAGCAGAGCAAGTAGAAATGTTGATTGAGAACTTGTCAAAGCCTTATTATGATGTTCTCTATTATCAACATCTGCAGACTTTTGATGCCCTACTAGTCACTGGTACACGTGTGGCGAATAGAATTCTGAGAAAATCCCAGTATCAAGGATCTTCCCAAGATACAGGGAAGGACACCAGAATCGGATGTGGAAAGAATCCTAAAACTAATATAATGGGTACAGTCTAACAGTCAATATCATCTGTGACCACTTCACCTTCACAGTCGTTTGTAATACAATTAAATGTTCCCTCCCAGAGGGCCTCGCGTCCAATAAGGCAGTTTTCTGATTTGGGAATGCCCGTAACGACAACATATGGGAAGTTAAAGAAACAGGGATTGCTAGGGTCAATAGCCCCAAGAGTAATCAGCAACCCTCCCCTGCCTTGGTACAAAGATTATGAGTATTATGCTCACCATACTCAGAAGGGACATACTACTGAAAGATGCCTAGCTTTACAGCATGAAATTCAAGATTTGATAGACAACGGGACTATTGAAGTCGAGGCCAAACATCCTCCCAATAGTATTACCAAGCCACTCCCTGATCACGCAACAATCAGTGCATTAGAGGAAGAATTAATAGAAAGTGACCCCACTCAACTCATCAAGCCATGGGCCCGAAGAGATCACTTAAATATCATGGGAGGTAGGACCAAGGTCAAGAAAACCCTTGGGAAAGAAGAGCCATTAGGAGAAGAGTCAGAAGATGAGGATTAGATGCTCGCCTTCCCTCCTTCATCACTGACCCTAGAAGAGGAATCCACCATCTCATACCAGGTAAAAATTAGTACCACCCTAGATGATGAAGAAGCAGAACAGATGATTAGTCTTTTAAGGGAGTTTGTCGAAGTTTTGCTTGGTCTTATGAGGATATACCTGGTATAGACCCCAACATCATGCAACATCGATTGCCGACCTATCCTAGGCAAAATCAGTAAAATAGAAGCTCCAAAGAATGCAACCAGAATGGATTGAGAAGAAGTTATGAAGTAGTGGAATGCAGGGTTTCTACAAGTGGTGAAGTACCTCCAATGGTTGGCTAAGATAGTACAAGTACCAAAGAAAGATAACAAGGTACGAATGTACATAGACTTCCGAGATCTTAACAAGGATACAATCAAATGAACAGGCACCCAAAAGGTCATAAGAAGATAGCCTTCACCACTCAGCAGGCAGCTTATTGCTACCAAGTGATGCCCTTCAGATTGAAAAATGCTAGGGTAACTTATCAGCTACATGAACCATTCTTGGATCAAGGATCCCATTTCTAAGGCAAAGCATCAAGAGGCATCAGTCCATCACCTATAAGCCACTAACCAAGTGAGGCAGTGGAAGCATTTAAGAAGAATGTCAAAGCCACCCTTCAAAAAAAAAAAAAAAAAAAAGAGAAGCAAGAAATTGGTTGAGACTCATAAGGATTAGGCAGACAAGTTGCCACTTGCTTGGTGGGCATATCAAACTTCTATACGATCCTCGACTGGGGGCAACTCCTTTTTCATTGGTAGATGGGGTTGATGCAGTACAACTAGAAGAGATTCTAGTACCATCTTTCAAGGTTTTTTTAGATAATTGGTTACCTAAAGGAGAATGGCTAAAGGCCAAACACGATGAACTCAACGTCCTCGATAAAAGGCATATGAAAGCCATAGATAATTTAAAGAAATATCAATTGAGAATGGCAAGGACCTTCAACAAGAATGTGAAACCCCGTCACATAGAGGAGGGTGAACTTGTTCTTTGAGGACAAAGAGCCCTAATTCATGATCCAAGAGGAAAATTCAGACCCAACTGGAGTGGCCCTTTCATTGTGAAAGAGATTTTACTAAGCAAAGCTGTGAAACTCATTTACCATAATGGCAAAGAAATACCCGGACTAGTCAATATGGATCAACTCGAGAAATATTATGTCTAATAGGGTGAATAGCCTGAACTATGTTAGACCTGATTCAAGGGATATGTAGGCAACTTGACATGCGCAAGTGCGGTCTCAACCATCTAAAGGCAATAAATTGGTTCCTTGATTAATAATCAAAGTATCTTAAAAGATCATCATAGTTTGTGTACCCTAAGAATTTTCATTTGGCATAAAAGGCCATTAGGTATCTGTCATTCCCCTATTGGTCTATCAATTCTTATCCAACATTCCATCCCCTAGGAATCGCCATTTGGCATGCAAGGCCATTAGGTATCTATCATTCACCTATGGTCCGTCAAACTCTTATCTAGGATTCCATCCCCTAAAAGAAAATCGCCACCCGGTATTAGTTTATCAAGGCTGGTTTACTCCCCATCCTTGATTAGTCAAAAAAAAAAAAAAAAAAAAGAGCTTGATGCAACAGTGGTAAAGGCTTGTTTGAGTCATTAACTAATGAGTAATGCTTTGATAAATCATCATATCTCTTTTTTTTATGATGGTTTCAGGAAAATTCATGAGCTCGTTAGATGAGACGTTGAGGAAATGGACCTTGGACATGAACATGAGGGTGCCAAGATTGTTGAAATCGATGAATGTGTCATTTCTCAGTTGGATCGGATGTGTGAAATTACATCACCAATCACTTCGACAGGTGCCTCAACACTGGGATGCCAACCTGCATGTATTTTGGTTTGGATTAGTAGAGATCTTCCCAACACTCGAAGAATTTTGAGTTTATATGTTATCTCCACCCAAAGGCAGGTTGTTCCAATCACCTTTGAAGAAAGATTATTCAGAGGAAATTCAAAACTTCTTCGGATGGAAAGAAGAGGAAATGAAGCAATTCGTCAGGTATGGAAAGATTGACATTCTGAAGGTGGTTCAGATCATCGCCCAATATCTACTAATGGGAGGAATCCATCAATAGAGATCACAGGATGCTTATTTAATTTGCATGATAGCTCGCTATATTCTCCAAACTCCTGGGAGTAGTGCACCGCCCGTTCTGGTTGAGGTGGTAAAATAGTTGAAGAAAGGAGGTGACATCATCCCTACAGTTCTTATAAAAAAAATTCAAGGGATTTGATGACATGAACCATGGCCATAGATTCAGACTAGATTATTATCAAGGAAGTCTTGCTATTTTTCAAATTTGGCTCCTTGAAAAACTGAAGTTAACTAAGCCATTACAAGAAGGCCCACTTGGAACTCTTTGCTACAAGGATAAGAGGGAAGTTCCAAAATTCAACCTTATCACTGACAGGGAGAAGTACCTGCAGGAAAGGACTGGGCGAGATATTATATGGAGATGCCCAAGGGGGCCACAAGAAGATTTTCTGATGAAGACCCCTGGCTACAATTACATCAAGTTGATGGGATTGACTCACACATCCTTTTATTTTCCTACGTACATCGGCCAACAATATGGGCTCGAGATGATGGACCCAGAAGAGTTAGAGAACTTTCACCCACCTCAAGAGTTGTCTCCCCACCTTATTACTTACCTATCCTGTCTATGGTAGGAAAATTATTCCCTTTTTCATGTAATTCACTTGGCAATAGAATGAGGAAGTATTTGGATTTTTGTGTTATCCTAATTATTCTAATTATGACTTGAGTTGTGGAATTGATTATGCCTAAACATTGCAAACCACAAATAAAAACAAAAGAAAAAGTTTTTCTTTATGTCAAAGATAGGTTTCCATTCATAAGATGCTAAAATAAAAGGGGGAGGGAAAAAGAAAGAGTAAATATACATATGTTTACACTTGCAGGAACTACAGGAACAGGTCCCTAAGAAATAAAGTCATCATCTGAACCATACTCAGCATCACCCTCAGGGAATACCGGGGAATTCGTAGATGCTAGTTGTTTGAGATTTAAAATGTAACCGCAAGCGTACGGATCAGTGTAGCTACGGGTCGAACACAGGGAGAGCAACCATTTTATTTTTTTATTTCTTTAATGAGAAAGTGAACCGATGTTGTGATCTAATTCTAATTACCGTCCTAAACATATCTAAAATAACATCCTAACCATTCGTCATCTGAGAATTTAAAGACGCAAGCCACGCAATTAAAATTAAATAAATAAATAACTGAAAATAAATAACCCACACAATTAAAAAAACTAAATAAATAAAGGAAAAAAAATGCTGAAATAAAAATAAAGTAAAAGAAAGGGGATAAAGCTAGAGAGAGACTCACAAGTAGGTTTCTCTACTTAGCCCGAGGGATGCATCATAATATGAGCTTCCCTACTTGACCAGAGAGTCACTCTTATAAGGGTTACTCTACTTGGCTTTAGGGAGAGGGAGACAATTAAAATAAAAGCAATAAATTGATGGTTCTATGGCTAGAAGGGGCAAAGCCAACACATACACTAGCCATGAAACTTGGGGGAAAGGGATAGATATAATGTAACGACTGAAATTAAAATCTTAAATTAAGAAAGAAAGGGTAGTCAGAAGAGGGAATGAGAGGGGGGAGAGAAGACTACTGAAGGAGCCTACTTACTTGAACTTCAACCCTTGAACTGAAGACTTGATTGATTTGAGATACTACCAGTATTAAAAACCAGATCTGGAATAAACCAAATCTGAAATATTTAGTACTAGAGAAAACAAATCTTAAAAAAAAAATTGCTCCATGGCTCGTGATCTTGTCACCTAGATCTAAGCCTAAAACTATAACTTAAAAAATTACAACTCAATTGCATAAATCATAAACATAAAAGGGCTGAATAAAAATAAAAGAGTGCTTACATTAATTGACATAAAAAACTATTACAAAAGTGATTAAAGCAAAAATAAAGAAGAACTAAAACTAAAGAGAGAGTAAGAGAAAGAGAGAGCAACTAAAAAAACTAGAAGAAGAATGAATTGTCTCGCCTCCTCTTACATGAGTTGTATTTATAGGGAATGGGGAGGTAGGGTAACAAATTTCTCTTTCCTTAAAGAGAGAAACCCACAATTGATAGTAAGATCTTTTGAGTCCAAAAGTGCTAAGATGGAGGAGAGAGAAGAGAGAAATAAATTTGGAGAAATTTCCTATAATTTTTTTGCTTATTTCCTTTCCTTTTTTTTCTAATTTATTTCTCTTCTTTTTCTCCCTCTAAGGAACGATTTTCTTCTTGCTTTGTGTGATTTGGACAATATTTTGGTGATGATGTGGAGGAGAGAGAAGATTTGGACAATCTTTATTTCTCTTTTTTTTTTCTTTCCTTCTTACGCAGGAACCCTTCCACGATTTTCCTTGCTTCTAATTTGATGTGGAAATCCCCTCCATGCCCTTAGTGCTTTAAGTGAGTGAAAATCAGAAAATCTTCAACAAAATTCTCTAAAAAAAACAACCATGAGATTCGAACTTGAGACCTCTTGGTGAGCAAGGAAATTTTGCACACCATAGCTCACCAACTACACTAGGTAGTTGTTGTTACCAAAAACGAATCTTCAATTACTTAAAGATGTGGTCCATCGATCCTTGTTGGCATTTGGAGTATTCCTTGTGCCTCTGAGACAATTGTAAACGGGCTGATTCTACATCTCGGTTCAGTTCTGATCCATTATTCTTTTTCTATCCTGAGAAGAATAATCACTTGTACGAGTAACCAAACGAATGCGTACTTTTAATTCGACAAGTCCATCTTGCTCAGAATTTTATCCTTTTTGCAACCATGAAAAGAAATATGACCTCTTTACATGTAAAATTGGAGATATAGCGCCCGATAGTCCTTAAGGCTTTGAAAATATAAAACCTGCAAAAAGAGAGTAAAACCCAAGGTAGCTCCATTCTAAATATGTAAAATGCATGTTTTACTACCCTATATTTCACACATAAATGTGCTCATCACTAGTCCAGTCTGCTCCAGCCTCTATGTCATATCCTGGATCAGTGCATCCTACTGTGCAATTTTCAACTTATAGGAGCTGACTTGGCTCTCCAAGGCGACAATCCTTCCATCTTAAGGAATATAGAAAAGGATCAAGAAGAAAAATAATGAAAGAAGAAGGGCAAAAAGAAAAAAATGGAAAGTAGAAAATACCTTGGCAACCATCACCTCACACAAGCCATAATGCATCCTTATGATCTCAGAATAGACCTCTGGAGACACATGAGAAAGAGCATATCAGTCGAAGGAAGTCAAAATTCAATTGAAGGATGATCAAATACTTACATAGTCATAAGGAATGGGTAACCTAAGGGAAGCATCTACATCTGTTCTCTGCTCCAGAAGATGAGGGAGGCTAGGATTGGCCTCGTTGGGATAATACCAAGCTGGGAAGCCACGGAAGGGGATATTGGCTATTCTGAGAGCTCCCCTTGCACTATTAGAGGGTCCAGCTCGTGAAGGATCAACAGCACTGACATGCGACTGAACAGTTGAAGGATCTACATGTCATGTTCTCCCCTGAAAGAACATCAGTCAAGACTAAAGCAAAAAGAAGTTGAAGCATGAAGGAAATACTCAAGAAAGGGCAACATACCACTGGACCATCAGGACCAAGAGGGGTGCATACTATCTTCTCCTCCAAGAAGGCCCTATGGTCCCTATCTCGGTCAAGAAATGATTCATCCCATACTCCATCAGTCAGACTCTCAATCTCGTCCACGGGGATGATCTCTGGGCAATGCATGGTAGGTGGAGGAAGACAGGGAGAGAGATGTGACTTGAGATCAGACCACTAGGGTATGACTCTCTCTCCCAGGTACTAGACATGGCCCCATATGCCTTAGAATAGGACCCGATTCTCAGATAAGCACCTGGCCAAGATAACTTTGTCAAAGTCTGGAAATATAAGAGACTGGAATGGCCTCCAAGTGACCTATAAATCCAAGGAAAAGTAAGTATAGCACAGGACAAAAGGAATTTTAGCATTAAATGGCATACCTCAGTAAGACCGTTCAGAAGAGAACAAGTAGTGGTCCCCGGAGGATGGCGTAGGCCCCTAATCACCTAATTGTCTCACCTTATAGCTATAGGGAAGGAAAATACCTGAGGATCCCTCAGTTTTAGAGTCGTAATCTCCAGGTGCTCAAAGCACCAAGGCTATTTTAAAAAAAAAAGATCAAAGTAAGGAAATACAATCCAAATGAATGAAAGGAAATAGGTACAAGAATGAATATTACCTGGAGGATGTAGCCTGCTCCCTTGAGACCTCGGTCTCCATATGACAATAGGTCTAGGGTTCGCAAGGCGGCCACACCCCAGTCCCAAGAATCTACCTTCTGAAGATCCCAAAAGAAGAACACTAGGCAAATGTCTACTCCCCCTTGGAGGTCACTAAAAAGACACTGACCCACAGTAAACAACAAGAAAGAATGGATCACCTGGGCCATGTTGCTAGGGTTTACCCACAGACCTGTTCTCCACCATCATGCACTGATATCCCCAAGATGGATATGTGTCTAATCAGCCGTAATGGGAAGACCTGTCAAGTCCGTAAACTCCCTAGCTGTCGGAGCCTCGGGAAGGGTCATGGGTCTACCCCCAAATGGAACACCCATCAAGGTGTAGAAGCACAAAGGCACGATGGCAATCTCACTAATAGGAAGATGAAATGAGTGAGTACTCGGCCACCACTGCTCCATCAAGGCCCCTACCAATGCCGGATTGAATTTCCAAGTCTCTATAAGGGCTAACCAACACAGGCATAATGAATCAACCATCTCCTCGCTCTACGAGGAAGTATCCTATACCATGACTGAATCATGTTCGGATGGCCATAAAGGGCCAAGGTAGGTGGTTCCCTCCCATCATGCTAATGGAAATAAAGAATATATATAAAAAAAAAAAAACATAAAAATAAAAGATAGTAAAAAAAAATAGGGGAACAAAACAAAAATAAAAGATGAATGAAATGTAAAGACTTACCCAAGAACCCCAAGCCGAGTTGCAGATATGGTTTCGAGTGTTGTGGAGAGTCTGTCCAGAGTACCAATAGGCCAAGCCTTCGTCCCTTGGAGAAGAATTGCTACAACCCTCCAGTTGGATTTCTCCACAAGTTTTTCTATTTCTTTTTTTCAGCCATATTTTCCAAAATCATAAAAAAACCCAAGAAGTTTCCCAATGTGCACAAAAGCCCACAAGAATGTCAAAGTCTCTAAATGACTCCTTCCTCAAGAACTATGAAGATCTTCATGAGAAAGATGAAGAGTTTCAAGGAAAACCTGAAGATCTTCGAAAAAAATTTGAAGAAACACGGGAAGATGCAAAATTGTTTGGATCTTCAAGAAGATTTCAAAAACCCAAACTCACTCACTCACAAATCTTTCCCCACTCAGAAAAGTTAGAATAAGGAATAAACAAAGGAGGGGGGACCATTTTATGGGTAAAAAATTTATTTTCTTAAAAAAAAAATTAAGATTCCAAATCAAAGCTCAAAGTTCAAAGTTCAAATTCCAAGATTCTAAATCAAGAACCAAATTTCATGATGGCCCAATTTCATTGACCCTGCCCCAAGTGACCCAATCTCATTGACCCGACCCTAGGTGGCCCAATCTCATTGAACCTACCCCAGGTGGCCCAATTTCATTGACCCGGCCCCAGGTGGCCCAATTTCATTGACCCGGCCCCAGGTGGCCCAATTGCATTTACCTGGCCCTAGATGGCCCAATCTCTTTGTATCGGCTCCGAGTGACCCGATCTCATAGACCAAACTCCTTGAACCGGCACATGTGAAGTCTAGTTAAGGAAAATCCAAGAATCAAATGTTTTTTCCTGTTACAAGATTAGAAGAGCAACGAATTCCTCTCTTGTAACCATCGGTCCCAGATACTCTAGATTGGTTCGAAAAACCCAATCTGAAGACTAAGTTCCCTGAACTGGCACATGTAAAGCCCAGCTAAGGAAAATTCAAAGATCAAAGTACTAACATCTTTTACAGGATTGGAAGAGTAGCGAATTCCATTCCTACAATCGGCAGCCCAGGTAAGTCCTAAAACTCTAAAGTAGTTGAGAGATATTAGCTGTTGCATTTTTTAACTCCGTCATTAATGAGCAAGATGACGGAACTACATGCACTGGGTGACAAAATGTGATCATTCTTTTCTTTGCCCTTCGACTGTTGGCACAAGCCTCAGCCAAAGAGGGGCATTTTGTAGACACCCAATTTTTTCACCCTCCCCCAGCTATAATGAAATGTGGATCATGGACGCAACTTTCGACTTCAATCAATTGAGATGATGATTGACCAACAAAACCCAGAAACATTCCCCACCTATCTAAAAACCCTGGAAACCCCTGAGTGGGAGAGAAGAGGGTTGATATTTGACTTTTTTATATGCGAAGGAATCTGATCAAAATGACCATACAGATGGATAGTGCTTAGAAATATGATTTTGACGATATATGGCACGTCAAAATTAGATCATCGGATCTCCCGCAATTGTCCCTAAAAAATTAAATTTTCTGGTACATATGCCATGCACACTGCCAAGCCTACTGGAAACCTGGAAAAATTTCCTACCTACACAAATACCCCAATTTCATCCCTTCTCTGAAAACCCTGGAAACCCCCAAGCATGAGAAAAGAGGGTCCAAATTTGAATTTTTTATATACGAAGGAATCTAGTCAAGATGACCATACAGATGGATAGTGCTCGGAAATATAATTCCAACGATATATGGCATGACAAAATCAGACCATCGGATCTCTCGCAATTATCACCAGAAAATTCTATGTTTGCGTGTGCACTGTGCACAAACCTGCCCGCATGCATGCCGTGCGCGCTGGCCAGCAGGCCATCCCGCACGCATGCTATGCGCACTGGCCAGCATGCCAGCCTACATGCATGTTGCGTGTGCAGGCCAGCAAGCCAACCCGCACAGCCCTACCCGCTCCCCCGCTAGCTGTTGTTTGTGCCCCCACTAGTTGCTGCTACTGCCCCCACTGGTTGCTACTCATGCCTCCGCTAGCTACTGCCAGTGCCCCTGCCTACTACTGCTCGCGGCTTCGCCTACTTCTGTGCATGCCCTATGCTGCACACCTCATGCACGTGCTGGCCAGCCCATGTATAGTCGCAGGCCAGCCCATGCACTGTGCCTACCCATCCTTGCCCCATACATGCCCAACCCGTGCTGTGCCTACCCAACCTGTGCACATTGCCTACCCATCCTTGCACCATGCCTGCCCTCCCGTGCATCCGTGCAGGTCATGCCCCGTGCATTTCAAGCCAATCTTATGTACCGTCGTTGATGGCTGGGAATTGTGTTCCACTGGCCTGATGGGTGAAGAAATTTCCTCTTCACTTATTTTCACGTATGCACTACTCCATTAGCATACCCTACGCCGCAACCTCCTATCACTCTAAGAACCCACTTTTTGCCCCATTGGCTAAAAATTCTCTCTCCTCCCATTTGTCCAAAAACCCACTTTTTACCTAGGGGCTAAAAATTATTTTTCCTCCCGTTTGTCCAAAAACCCAATTTTTATCCATTGGCTAAAAAATTCTCTCTCCTCCCGTTTGTCTAAAAATCCACTTTTTACTCATTGGCTAAAATTCCTCTCTCCTCCCATTTGTCTAAAAACTCCATTTTACCCATTGGTTAAAAATTCTCTATCCTCCCTATTGCCCTAGAAATCCTATAAATACCCCACTCCTTTGGATTTAAAAGACCAAAATCACAACCCCACAACCATCCTTAGGAAGTGAAGCTCTGCCCTCTCTCCTCCTCCCCTCCCCCTTTCAGTTTCTTCGGGTCTTCGAAGCGATCTTCGTCAAGATCCAAAATTTTGTTCGGATCTTTGAAGTGTTCTTTAGGACTTTGAAGATCTTCAATCCAAGTTTGTAGTTCAATCCCTTTTTGCCAAAAATAGCATGTTTTTAGCCTCCCCCTTTGAGTGTTCTTGATCTTTACAAAAAATAGAAATCCCTCCCCCTTTGAGTGTTCTTGATCTTTACCAAAAATAGAAATCCCTCCCCCTTTGAGGTTCTTCGGGTTTATGAAGAGATCATTGTCAAGATCCGGAGTTCTGCTTGGATCTTCAAGGTGTTCTTTAGGGCTTTAGGGATCTTCAATCCATTTTTAGGTCAATCCATTTCTTTCCAAAAATAGCAATTCCTAGCAGAAGCTTTGCCGAGAGCCCTGAGAATCTTCCTAGAAATAGCCATTCCCAAAGGAAGCTCTGTCGAAGTGTCACCTCAGCCTAGTCCTCCTATAGCCTATCCCCAGTGGAAGCTTTATCAGAGTGCCACCTCATCTGAAGCCTGAAAATAGCCTTCCCTAGCCGAAGCTCTATCTGAATCCAAATCTGAAAGTAACCGTTCCTAACCAGAACTCTGCCTGAATATCATCACAATCAAAATCTCTCGGGAAAGGAAGTTGGAGGTCAAGACCATCTTCCCCTGAGCGAGGAGAATCCGAAAGACAGTCCGAACCAGTACTAATCAGGGACCCACCCCTCCTGACCCGAAACAGGGGTTAAGTTTAGGTACAGTTTCTTAACCAAATTGTCATCATGTAGACTTTATATAGACCTTATTTTAATTTACATAGTCGTTTAAATTCAGTCAATGTATATATGTATGATAACTTAGCCATGCATGTGGAGTAGGAATAATTATGGAAAATGTTCATTCTTAAGCATCTAGCAGAAAGATCGGTCGAACCGGGTAGATTGGTTGCCTAACACCTTCCCAATTCCACAATCTGACACTTACCCTAAATCTCTAGACCAGACCAACTTTCAAGCCCTTTTCTCTTGAATTGGGCCACCCCTGGGTCCTAGGCCTATAATCCTAGGTGGTGCCTCCAAACCCTTTTGCATGATCTTGATGCCCGTATTGGACCATCATCAAATCCCAGTCTCAAATGACGAACTTTACACTCTTATAAAATAGGCCTCCACGTGTCTCCAAGCGGCAATACGACGATGTAGGGCCTGTAAGAAAAGCACACATGACACACCCCTCCCTCATGAAAGAGAAAGAGAGGAGAGAGGATGGAATGGATGCAAGTCCTTTCCCCCCAGGGGAAGAGGGACATCTCATCTTTCTCCGGCCGCTACCCTCATTGGTGCCTAACACCTTCCCAACTCCACAACCTCACACTTACCCTCATCTGTGGACTAGACTAATTTTTTTGCCCTTTCCCTATGGATAGGGCCCACCCTTCGGGTCCTAGGCCTTAACCCTAGGTGGCAACTCCAAATCTTATACTTCCCCAATCCCTGATATTGGACCATCATTAATATCCATTTTAAAAAATACCCTAAGGGAAGAGAGCTCCTAGGAAACAAGCCCCCATATATCTCTGAGTGGGGATGCAACATTACGGGGCACGCTGATGCCCAAAAGAGGGCCAAACTTTGACTATTACCCTTAAAAGGGCCTATTGCTAGAGAAGACTCACGATCGTCATGAAAGACCTATACAAGGAACTTGTACTGCACCAAAAATCTTGCCAAGATGGCGGGGACCAAACAAAAGATCACATTTGTGAAGTCGAATTGAGAGGAGTAGACTTCCCTCATGATGATGTGTTAATTGAACTAAGGGTGGGAGCACTCTCAGTGGAAAATATCTTAGTCGACAATGGAAGTTCTACTGACATTTTATTATGGGCTTTCAAGAGGATGGAAATTGAGAAAGAGAAGCTGAAGCCTATCAATACACCACTGTTCGGATTCTTATGTGTGCTAGTGATCCCCATTCGTCGTACTGTACACTTCAGTCTCTTTTAGATGACGAGACCAATGTTTTGCCGACTACTGGTGTTGAACCTACAGGAATGGCCTTGGCCCTTTTGCCCGGTATCCTAGAGATTGAGATTGAGCACAGAGCCGACTGTGGGTGCAATGATTGTGCCTTCAGATGCTGATCCTACTAAGAGATAGGAGTTACGAGCTGAAATATTATTTTTGTGTATATATTCCGTTGTGTAAAATATACTCTGATGGTCTAATCAATATATGAATATCTTGGAGATGAACTGTGAATCACTTTTGTTTGGAAAATATAAACTCTATAATGTAGTCGACACTGGAATATAAACATGTATACTGGACTAATTATGTATATGATTATTTTAGTTCTTGTGGTGTTATGATTGCAGAATCCCTAACTTTATGATCCTGGAGAATCAAGCTGACTGGATACGGTAAGATGTCCAGTGCCGCATACTTTTGCTAGAAAAGGCAGTGTGTGATAACTAAAAAGAAAAAAAAAAAAGAGGGATTTATCCAAAAAGTGGTGCTTTGTACAAGGGATGTTGGTGACACATGGCACTCCTAGATCACTTGAAATGGAATATAAACCTTAACTTTTGGGTCAACTTTCAAAAGTCATATCTTTCAAACCATTAGTCGAAATTCGATATGTAATATGTCGATGGAAAGCTCGTACTAAGAACTATCCAATGATGTGAGACAAGAGTGTAGTCTCTCAGCTGGGGGGACCTTGTCATAAACATACATAAAGTAGGGACCCTGATCATGCAGTAAAGGGGTAATTGGGGGACCGATTTGCATCAAAGTGTATATTCCGGCTCAAGGAGACAAGCAACATTAATCCACGATGTCAAACCTCACTTTTCAAAATATATTCTTTTAAAACTTAAAGAGCAAAATGGCCATTTCTTATGCTAAGCTCATAATTTCTCCAAGTCTATAATATCTAGTGTGCAATTCTTCTCATGTCATCGTCGTCGAGGGGTGACAAACTTAGGTGTCTACACTCTGGATAACCCAATTCTCAAATATCTATTGCATGGGCTAGAGTATAGGTCGGGAATGACCAAAATATCCATGGATAGCCCAATTTTCAAAAATCCGTTGCTTGACATATAGGTTTGAAATGACCAAAATACCAATGGATGGCCTAATTTTCAGAAATCTATTGTATCGCCCAGGGTATAGGTCTGAGATGAAAAAATACCCTGGCTTTCAAAAATCCATTGCTTGGCTTGAGGTATATGTTTGAAATGACCCAAATACCCATGGATGACCCAATTTTCAAAAAATATATTGCATAGCCTAAGGTATAGGTCTGATTTGAGCAAACACCTTTTGGATAGCCTAATTTTTAAAAATCTATTGCATGATCCAAGGTATAGGCCTAAATTGATCAAAATACCCTTGGATGGCCTACTTTTCAAAAGTCCATTACATGACCCAAGGTATAGGATGGCTTAATTTAACAAAACAGAAAAAACCATTGTATGGCAACATATAGTTTGAAATGACCAAAATACCTCTAGATGGCCTAATTTTCAAAGAATTCATTGCATAGCCAAGGTTTAGATGAAATGGCTAAAATACCCTTCCTTAGGTAAAGAGATGCTTAGGATGGCCAGTTTGAACGAAATACCATTTGCTTGGTCTGTGGTTACCCAGAGTGGCCAAATGACAAAACTTACCATTGCTTACCTAGTTTGTAGTTGCTTCGCGTGGCCACAAACCGATATGCTCTTGCTTAGTCTGTAGCTGCCTCTCGTGGCCAAAGACTAGAAAGCCCTTGCCTAGTCTGTAGTTGCCCCGTGTGGCCAAAGACTAGAAATCCCTTTCTAGGTCTATAGATGCCCCGTGTGGTTAAAGACCAAAATGCCCTTATTAGGTTTGTAATTGCCCCACGTGCCCAAAGACTGAAGAACATCCCTCAGTCCAAAATGCTTGCATACTAACAATTTGTAGGAACGGAGCAGTAGAACCTGTTAAATGGTTTCTCTTGGAACAACCAACCCAAGAAAGACCTCAACCTCCTATTCAATTACATTAGATAAAATCATGTAATTTTTTTTTTATTGAGATTAACGTTTGATTTTGTTAATTGATTTTTTTTATTTTCGATTTCTTTCATTTGTTGATGGACTTCTTGAGTTTTTATTGATGATTTATTTACCCGTGTTTTTGAATTGCACCTCCACCATCCTTGAACATAATGTTGATAATACATGCTCTGGGTAACAAAATGTGGTAGTTTTTTTCTTTTCCTTTCGACTGTGGCACTGGCCTCGGCCAAAGAGGGGCTTTCTGTAACAACCAATTTTGTCACTTGCCCCTGGCAATAATGATTTACAGAATGTGGGTGAGGCCTAAACTTTCAATCATAGGATATTTCAGCCTTTCAAAGTGACTTGAACCCAGAAACCGCCTGAAGCCCTGAACATCCTGAAACCCTAATAAGCATCCCTAACTCAATCTAGGACCTCTCTATAGCCAAATCATGCCAAATCTCATGGCACCTAATATTAGCATGCTATATGTTGATGAATCACATCTAAGTACTCTCTAATAGTGCGGGAACAACATGGACAAGGATTGTTGGATATCTCGAGGGTGCAATCAGACAAGAGTCCTTTGCGAATCCCAAACTTTATGAGCTGAAAATGGGCTCAAAACTATACCATAAGATAGTGCTCGGAAAGAAGATTCTAATGATATATGATGCACAAAAATCAGATCACTGGATCCCCTGGAATCGGTCTTGAAAGTCAAAAATCCTAGTTAGGGCAAACTAGGCCCATTTTGGTCAATGATTCCTAACGGGCCCAAAAATTTCTTGATGGCCCCTCCAGTTTCTTTGAAGGATTTTGGCCCATGGGTCATAAAATGACCATTATACCACTACCCCTTGCCAAAAGCTTATAAATAGGGCTCATTTCCCCATTTTAAGACAACCCAACACACCAAGAGCTGCGGAGCTCCAAAAAACTCCTCTCTCCTCCCTTAGCCAAAGATTCTCTTAAATTCATTTGTCTCGATTAGCGTGCAAAAACTTAAAAAAATAAAAATAAAATCTCCAAAAAATCCTAAAACCCTTAGGAAGCCTTAAGAACCCCAAAAATACCTTTTTAACCTCATAGATTCATCAGGTTCTCTAAGATTCCCTTGCTTCAATTTTCACTCAAAAATATCCCAAAAATAAAAAAATCTAGAAAAATTTCCTAGCCATTCTGAAGCCCTAGGAAGCCTTTATATATTGTTAGAAATTCTTAAAAGTTTCATATTCCCCATATTCTCTATGATTCCTTCAGATTCTCATAGGTTCCTGAAACTCTGCCAAAATTCCCAACAAATATCCATAAATTCTTAAAAATATTCCAAAGCTATGAAAGGTTATAAGAAGGCCGAATTCTCCGAAGAAGAAAACCAGACTGTCAAATCAATCTCTGCCTGAGCGGAGGAACACTCATCGAAGTCCGTGTTTGTAACAACAGGGGCCCACCTCTCTCGACTTGAAACAAGGGTCAAGCACATGTATAACACCTCAACTCACTAGGTAGAATGTAAAATTTTAACTCATATGTGATAGTGGACATAGTAGTATAGCAATAACTTAGCCATGCATGCGGTATAGGGGAGAATGTTTATTCTTTAGCACCTAGTAGGAAGATCGGCTCAACCGGTGGACTGGTGCCAAAAACCTTCCCAAGTTCACAAACCTAATACTTACCTTATCTCTGAACCAGACCAATTTTTGGGCCTTTTCCCTATAGATCAGGCCTACCCATCGGGTCCTAGCGCCTAACCCTAGGTGGCGACTCCAAATCTTATGTTTCTTAATCCCTGATAATGGACATTTATTTAATATTCCTTTTTATAAAATACTCTAAGGGAAGAAAGCCCTGCAAAATAGGCCCCTATGTATCTCCTAGGCGGGATGCGACGGTATAGGACCCGTGAATGCCCAGAAGAGGACAACTCTTGTCATTACCCATACAATAACCCCTCATGAATCTCAGCAAAAACGTGAATATTCACAATCATGTGGGATTGTCCGATTCGTCACATTTATCATCGTTCCTTGACCTATGCAAAACCTCCACATTCAACCACTGTTGACCACGATCAAGAGGTTGAACACCATCAGAATCTTTCCCATCTCCCAAAACCCTAGCCTCTAGTTCATGTTAATGGATCGCCTATTTCACCAAGTGAGTTGAAGAACAATCATATTAACACCATTTTCGTATGACGAATTTTTAGGTGTTGCCAACCCACGTTCTGTTCGGTTGTAATCTCCTTCTTGTGAATATAACTTCTCACCCCAAAAAAAAAATTCGTCTATTCGGTTGGAATCTCCTTCTTGTGAATGTAACCCTATTGGTAATGAGTGAAATTAAACTTGAAGAGGCATGGCAATTGTTTTCAATTCGGCATAATAGGCACTTCACGACTGCCAGGCCTGTAAACTGCCCACCAAGCATCCAATTTAGGTGCACAAGTAGGCGCTTCTCTTCCCTAACCATTTATATAATATTTTCTATAATGCGCCATGTGAGAGAACATCTAAACATGCATGGTTGAGAAGTCATGGTAATACACAATGAATAATGACTTAAAATACAAAGAAAAAAAAAATCCTGGTCTTATGGTTAAGTTGAAATACCTAATTGATATGTGGTTAATTCATGAAACTTTTCATCTATTTTATGGTTTAGATTGTCCATGTATTCCCTTCGGATAGATAGAGAATTATTGCACTCAACCCATTGCTTATTGTGCTATTTTTTTTTATCCTCGTGTACTTTCTTCTAATTTTTTAGTTGTAAAATTATTTTCTAATAACATAAAAGTGAAACGAAACATTTAAATCTTTCTTATGAATCAAAATGTTTTACTTAAAGGAACATAAACTTTTATCTTCATTCATTATTGATTGTCTTATTTATTTGTTTTTCCTTTTCTTAACAATCGAATAAAAGACAAAGTTATGACACTCAATTCATTGTCTATATGCTACTGTACTTTTGTAGATAAACTTTCAAGCTTGATCTAAATTTTTATTTTTTTTTTTAACCAAAGTGTCCGGGAAAATTTACGTGCACCTCAATTAATCTTCGAGGAGACTAGCGCAGCAATCAATCGCCATGGTCTCCACTTAAATCGCAGATACACAAATGGGGAATCGAACCTGAAATTGTACGTCTTAATCATCCGGACAATCCACAGATGGATTTTAAAGTTAATTTATAGTAACATAAAAGTGAAAGTAAATATATAAATCTTTCTTATGAATAGAATTTTTTTATGTCTTCAAAGAGAAGAAATGTGTGTCGATTATTAAAGCCACAAACTTTTGGGCTTTCATTTATCATTAATTTATCTTATTTATTTATTTTTACCTTTTCTTGGCAAACAAACATACCTATCCCTTGACAAGTCTCACCTACCAGTACCTTTCCTATTCTCTTTTCCTAATGTTGACGCATACAATGGATTCTATTCCATTCAACAACACGCTTAAAATTGGTGGGCAAAGAATCAAAATATGTCGTCTTTCTATTTTAGTGAGTTTCGGACAAACAACATCAATATGGATTAAAATAAAACTTCAAAAAATGATGGATCATATATTTAATAGTGAGACTTTTAAACATGGAAGAAAAGATTTATTTAACAGTGAGTCATATTATTAGGAAAATTATTCAATGAGCCTAAAATATTTCCCAACCGTTCTTACAAAGGAATTTATAATTGATAAAAAAAAAATCACGAGGAGACGTGGGAAATGTCTTTGTTTGAGTGCATTTTTCCCTTAATTAGCATCATTAGAAAAGTTCTTCCAAAAATAAATTGCGACAAAATCTTGAAGCTCTGGAGAAAATCTATTTTGCAACTTGGGCACAAGGACCAAACACATTGCCCTCATGCTTTTTTATAATATAATAATCTATTTATGTTTTGTAATAATTTGAAACAAGCAAAGATACACATTTCCACTTTATCCAAAAAAAGTAAGAGAAAAAGAAGATTCGCATTATTTCTCCTGAGACACTCAAGATACGTTAGCTTAGTCTATGTTTGGATGCTAAAAAAAGAAAAGAAAGTGGTACAAAAAATATAATAAAAAAAATCATAATTAAAACGATTTTTTTTGTCTATCTCTCTATTTTTATTTATTTAGTTATTTTTATTCTTGACACCCAAACATAGACTCAAGATAGGTATGCAAAAAGTACCGCACAGGCCGCAGCGTTATTCAAGTTGGTGCATACATGCATGGTAATAGTTGTGTGAAGAGTCAACGGGTATTTCTTGTTAAAAAAAAAAAATGTCAAAGCATATTGTCTATCCACACACATTATGAAGCCATCTAGAGTATTGAAGTTCCGATCCAACAATTAATCTGGTCAATAATCAAGATTTATGGATCTAAGCCATGCTTACGTACAATAGAATATAATTAAGCCTATTAATTTATAATCGATTATTGCTATGTCAAAATTTTTAAGGATTTCCCTTTGCATTGGATGATCGACTGACTGCCATTGGATTGTTCGGACCATTGACCTTATGTCATAGAATTAACCTATTAAATTTTCAGATTTGATGATTAGGTCGTATGATATCATGTTTATTTTCCAAAAAAAAAAAGGGTAAAAGAAGGCTCCCTTTTTCGTGCAGCCCTGCGTTTATATACGAAACACAAATAGGATGAAATGATGTCCCTACTCTTGTGAAATAGTTGATCCCCATGTATGCATTCTCATTTCCCCCCTTGATGCAGGGACCATGCAACCAAGAAGTGTTTTTTTTTCCTTCAAAAAAATTTAGATGCTAAGAATATCTTCACGTTAATGTACAGCGAATGAAGTTACTGAATGACTAATTTGATAACGTTTATGATGATTTTTAAACAGGAAGAACTGTTTTGAGGCGTTTCTATTTTTTATTTTTATTTTTAATTATGCATTTATTCATTTTCTATGAGTAAAAAACATGTTTGATATCCACTTAAGATTGAAAGCCAGTTCTAAGTTTTAAAAATCGTTCGACCTAAAAACAATTTACCCATAGTCCAAACCCAGGTTGGGCCCAACCTTGGACTGGGATTTTAATTAGCACCTGAATCTGGGCGGTATCAACATGGGCAAGGCTTGCCCCGACGATAGAGCGAGAAAGAATAGGCTGGAGAGAGAGAGAGAGAGAGAGAGTTTTAGATATAAATAAAAAGATAACCCCTGAATTTGACAATGTCGAAAATTAGTTCACTAAAGATTCAGCAATTTGATAAAAGAAAAGGAAAAGAAAAAAAAAGAGGGTTTTTTGTTTCTTTAATATCATGCTTTTTTGTTGTTTTCAAAACTAGGTTACTCAAAATAAATAAATAAATAAAAATGATAGTTAATATATCACAAACATACTTTTCACAAAAAAATTTCTTTGTTTTTTTAAATGGTTATTTGTGTGTCACAGTCATAGTTGGTAAGTTTGAATGTGGAAAAAAATAGCTATAGACTCATACAGTATTAAAGAGACCGACTTCAATAATACTTCTACAAATTCTGTGTAAAAAAAATAAGTACAAAAATAACTTGGTAAGTGTTTAATATAATTACTTTGTTAAAATCCGGCAAAAATAATACGAACATATAACAGCTATATATTCCCCAAACTTTAGCTCTACGCAGTCTACTGTGCCAAGAAATTGCACCCCTCTTTTCTTGCTGGCTAGTGCTATCGTTTCTTTATATATTTTAGCTAATCATGTACTAAAATGTAATTGCTGTTGGAACAAATCTGATGAAATTCATCAATGTAAGATCCACATTATCCCTCTTAATGGTGGGGTGGGGTGGGGTGGGGTGGGGTGGGGAGAGGGGGGGATACTAATTTAACAATCTTGATTGATGATAAAATTGGCTAAGTATACAACCTACTCTCATTCTACTCTCCACCTTGACTCCAAAAGCACAACGACAACCTTAAACCCCCACCCTTTCATTCGTAAAACCCACCCCACCACTACCTTAATCCCAAGGACAATGCAACAATCCCACATTCTATTTTAGCCATTGTTCTTCACTATGAAATGAGTTACCTTAGAACCACAAATATAGCAAGTAGAGTTCTTCCTCTTGATAATAGCTCTTCTTCACCCAAAAAATATAAGGAGTCAATGTCTTCAACAGTTGAAGGGATCGAAAACGCTAAGTGATGCACACTATTTTCCTCTCACACTTAGGGTTTTGTAAATCCTAATTCTCAAGAACAGCCCTCCCTCTCTCCCTTTGTATTGAATAATTAAACCCATTATGTGTGTAGCCTAATTTATGTGCAATTGGGATTTCAAATATCATTCTTACCTTGTGTCAATCTATTAGGCAAGTAATTTCCTATTCGTAGCTTGCTACTAATGAGGGAGCAGGTAGAATTAAAAAAATTAATTAATTGCCTTATATAATGTATCTTGTCACATGCATCTTTAATCCTATTAAAGATATTGTGTGACAATAACTCATTAGATAAATTAAACCGATTTCTCCCCTGTAAAAGTGTCATTTATTTCACTAAAAAAAATCATAAAATTAATTATAGGGCATGCAATTTAATTATTGACAAACCCAGTTCACTGTGCATATCATAATGGGATTTTGTGATCATGATTGGGCTCAAAAACTTTTTGTAAACATTTTTAAATAATAATATTAATAAATGGTATTAAGAAAAAGAATTTTGTACACATTTTATAAAACATTATATTGGATTTAGATTTATATTTGATCATATACATGCATTTTTTCTCTCCTCAATATTCCTTAACTAAGAGGGCAGTGGATTTCTTGTTGAGAATCTCTTTTGTTCACAATATAATACCACAAATCTATTACACCAATTCATAGTCTGTAAGACATTAACCATTAGTAAGCCAAAATCCTTTGATGCATTAACGGCAAGGACCTCTTAGATTGAAAGGCCAACCGAAATCTACATAAGAGAACCTCATTCCTCAACTATTAGCACTAACACATGCAGGACTACCATGTGATTCTATTCACTACATTGTATGTGTGCTCAAATTTGTATCCCTATAATTACTATTCCTAAAAGCAAATAATTTGATAACCATCTCAATAGGATGCTCAACCCTAGCCCTGGTAAAAAAACATTTTAGCAAAAACAAAAACCTAAAGACAATCATAACCCATCAATAATATGTCATGCATAAAATAATCAAATTAATCAACTAACACTTTAGATTTGATGGACAAATAATGCCAACAATGGGCATATGCACAAAAATACTTGTTAAGTCTCTATCAGCTTGACATGGTTATACACAAAATAGATCGATCCATGCACTTCATCAACCTCATTAGTCGTATTCATGATTTGTGTTACGCATTCCATTGGGGTCAAAGCCTCAATTCAAACAAGGCATTAGAGAGCATAACAAATTTGTCGATCATCACCATAAAGATCTCCCTTCACAATGGCATGCTGCATATCAGGTGTAGGTAGCAAGCATGGGACATGCCTGGCTCCAACAATTATGTTTTGGCTCCCAATTGTCAAACAGACTACTAGTCAAAACTCACATGGTCTAATTTATAAATAAGCAAGAAATTGGCTCTCTCTCTCTCTCTCTCTCTCTCTCTCTCTCTCTCTCTCTCTATTTATCTATATAAACCTCTAGACTGACATGACCATAAATTACAGCTGATAGAGAGAGAGAGAGAGAGAGAGAGAGAGAGAGAGAAGAAATCCTTTAATTAGATACAATAATAGATCACAAAGGCAATATTCAAAGATGGAGAAACCATTATTGATAGCATTTTGGGTTGTTCAACTGATCATCATCCCTTTCTCTACTTGTTTGGTGCATCGCAGCCAGTTTCCTCCTACGTTTCTTTTCGGAACTGCAACATCTGCTTATCAGGTAATGAGATGTTCTACTCTTTCGATCTTTCTATCTCTTAGAATAGAAGAGAGAGAGAGAGAGAGAGAGAAAAGAACTGCAATTGACTCTATGCTATTTTGTTCTGATGTTGTACCGATTCTTGTCATATCATATAGGAATATGTTTCAATCTCTGAATTGTTAATCTAGTTCATGGAAATTTTATGGAGTTCATAATATCATTTTCCAAGGTAAGTTATCCTATGTAGAGAGAGAGAGAGCGAGAGAGAGAGAGAGAGAGAGTGTCTGAATGAAAGTATCCTTGGCTGTTTTTAACCCCATTAGCTATAGTTTGAACAGTAGCATGTCGTACTATAGTTAGTGTAAAATTGAGCTAAACTCATTGGAGCCTCCACGAAACTATGGAATTGGGAGAGCCTAAACAATCAGTTGGTGGTGGCTATCAGTCGCAGTTGAGCACCAGCCTAAGTTCTGGGAGAGGTCATTCCCCCCACCCGTTGATGCTTGATATTCTTTTATTACCCCTTATCCCCTGCCCTATGGTGACCCCACCTTCTAGTGGTAATTGAAAAAAAAAAAAAAATTGGAAAGAGTTTCTTAAAATTCTGTGTAGCACTATTAGAAGCATCAACAGAGATAGAATTTCTACCATATATAAGGGGAGAGACGGTCATTTTGCCCCTCGCTGTGTTTGGACGTGCTGCCTTTCAATTTTTTTATCTTCAAAATTTGGTGAAAAGAAAAAAATCGACTTTGTGTTTGTTAGATCAAACACTAAGAAACACGAATAATAAAGAGACAATAGATCCGTACGACACAGAGATTTAACGAGGTTCACACACCAGGGTGATGTGCTACGTCCTCGAGCGAAGAAGAAGATGATTCATTATGCAAAAGAGAAATTACACCCTAGCAACGGCAAGGAAAAACTCGCCTTGAAACCCTAGTTACGTGAAAACCCTGGAATACAATGACTTTCTCAACAAGCAATAGTACATTATATATACTCCAAATCACGGGTCTACCTAACGGGTCGACCTATCGGGTCGCGGTAGATCCGGTCAAACCATACTGCGGGGGCGTAGCCCCCACATCCCCATACGAGATCAGTGATGGGCCCCGGGCTTGGGCCGACCCTCTGCTTCCATCACAGATCTTAGAAAATTTCTCATTCGGATCGCCACCAAAATATGTCGGATCGAGTCAATCTTCAAAACGGGTCAAGAATTCAAGACAAACTTAACATTTGTGTCTATTATTTCATATTGTAAATTCTTAGTGAGAAAGATAATTTTCAAAGAAAAATAAAATCACATTTTATTGGAATTTGGAAAAATGTACACGGCTCCATTGAAAGATGCCTCCGGGGCATTATTTTATGCGGTGGGAATGGAACTTCGACCCAATATTCATTGGGAGGCAGGGCCCATCCTTTGTTTTGTCATGTTGTTAAAAGTCACTAAAAATTAGTGGATGATTCTTGACCATTATTAAAATATGAAAATTTTATATTTCGTCTTATTAAGTTATGGATAGGGGTGTAATAATATTTAACACCTTACTAATTCAATAGTTTTCCTTAAGCCACCATGAAAGGGAATCGTTTGATAGCAGTGCTTAGACGTAAATGGGAGGATATCGAGAAGATATTTTGGGGAACATATTAAAACTCTAAAAGTAAGAAATAGGTTAAGCTTAATTGGTATATATTTTTCAAAAAGAATTGACTTCACAATATTCTATTAGAAAACAGTTTAAAGTACCCAAACAAATAAACAAATAGTATTAAGAAGATAAAACAAAGTCCTTATTATTTGTTCAATTCTATTGTCTAGATTGAGGGAGCCTACTTACAAGGTAACAAAAGCTGCAGCAATTGGGATATATTCACTCATTTGCAAGGTAATTAGTCTCTCATTTTCCACATTAATATTCCAATATTAACATGATCACCATTAGAAAATTCTTCATATTAAATGGCTCAGTAGTGTTCATCTTTTCTTTTCAAAAGGAACCATCAAGGATGGAAGCAATGCAGACATTACTGTTGATCACTATAATCGTTACATGGTATGATGCCATTTCCCCTTTTTTAAGACATTAATTAATTACTGTTCTTATTACTTATTAAATTTTTTTTTTTTTTTAATCTTTCTATAAGCATGGACTAATCATGCTAGAAAACGAGTTAAATCCACTATAAGAGCCTTTATCATTACCAAATCCAAACAAACTATTGAAATATCTTTTATTCTGATGGCTACAAATAGCTATGTAACTATATGGCCTGATTCTATCACATCCACTTAATTCTTAACTCCATCTGTTATTTTTCTCTTCAATCTTGAATTAGACATTATACATATATATATATATATAGAGAGAGAGAGAGAGACTTGGTGGATATAGATTTGATTTTACAATATTGTACTAGGGTTAATAGGATTGAGGCCCATAACCCACTAGTTCAAGATCGAAATCGAAAATTCAGGATATCCATTCACATTTGTCCTACTTTCAGCTTTATTTTCCTAGAAGAATAAATGGAGAAAATTGTGATACCTAAGAATATGGTAAGTACCAGACCCGCCTGGGAGATCAGTGATGTTTCCCCACTAAAAATACGTACTAGGGTGTTTGGGAGATCAATGAAAGTGTGCAAACTTTAGTCCTATATCACCTAGAGGGAGATTACTGAGCTAATTAATAACCTTTAGGCTCCTTAACATGGTACAACGCGCTTTAAAGCCTTGATGCCATTGGGCCAAAGAGGAAAATATTTTGCCAAAATTAATGGAGCAGGGGCATTTCAGATACAATCATATAATTGTGCGATTTCATGCCCTAAGACGGATACATGCATGATTAATAAATGAAAATAATATACGTTGTCCATAGTGAATATGAATTTGTATATAGAAAGTAGATATATGTGATCAATGATGATTTTTTTTTTTTTTTTGGAAGATTAATGATGATTCATTACTACTTGAAGTAGTAAGCTAGGGAAAATCAAGCAATTTCAGGCTCTTGCTAATAAGTTTGAATATTAATCAAACAGGAAGATGTGGAGTTGATACACTCCCTTGGAGTAAATAGCCATAGATTCTCCATTTCATGGTCCAGAGTCCTCCCTAGTAAGTCACTACACATTCATGTTTTAGTGGGGAAGTTTATTTACAAAGAGCTAGCTACCATACTGAAGACATAAATATACATATCTTGACAACAGGAGGAAGATTTGGAGAACCTAATCAGGAGGGTATTGGATTCTACAACAGCCTAATCAATGCCCTCTTAATTAGAGGTAACCTTTTTTTTCCCACTTAATTTTTCATTTAAAATTTCCTCTTGTATGCCAATGGCTAGGAATTCATATATGTTGATACTTGGTACTCAACCAGGAATAGAACCATTGGTTACACTAAGCCATTTTGATATTCCTCAAGAACTTGAAGATCGATATGGCGCGTGGTTGAACTCGCAAATACAGTGAGTCTCTCTATACATTTTCTTCTTCTCTGAAGCCTGAAGGAGAATTTATTTTTATCACTGATCATCACTTGGGCACTGCAGGCAAGATTTTGGATATTTTGCCGAAACTTGTTTCAAAGCTTTTGGTGATAGAGTGAAGTATTGGAGCACATTCAATGAGCCTAACCTAATGGTGAAGTATGGTTATCTCACTGGGGGACTTCCACCTAACCATTGTGCCAAGATCCAAACATCATCAGATCATAATGATCATTGCCAATCTGGAAACCCTGCTATTGAACCCTATATTGCTGCACACAGTCTTATATTATCTCATGTCACTGCAGTTGATATTTACAGGGAAAAATATCAGGTAAAATTAAATTCATGAAAAACCCATTTAGATAATGATCATTATTCATGGTATGAGAGACTAATTTTATCTAATTAGTCTAATTTTATTGAGAATTGATTTCTATTTAGGTTACGCAAAGAGGTATGATTGGAATTGTGATGAACTCAATTTGGTATGAGCCTCTAAGAAATATTTCATCAAAAGATCATTCAGCAGCTCGAAGGGCACTTGCTTTTCACAATGCATGGTATTTAATCAAAATCCATGCTTGATTAAGGCCTTAGTTTATAGTCTATTTACAGTACCCCTTGATATTATTTATTTTTCTATATAGTAATTTCTTTTCTTTATGAATATATATGTGCAGGATACTGGACCCTATAATATTTGGTGACTATCCTCCTGAAATGCAACAAATTTTGGGTCCAAGATTACCAAAGTTCTCTTTAGAAGAGAAACGGACGTTGAAGAACAAATTGGATTTTATTGGAATTAGTCATTTTACAAGTCTATATGCCCAAGATTGCTTGTTTTCTCAATGCAGCACTGTTACTTCACAAACGGACGCCTTCGTGCTTGTCACCGGAGAAAGAGATGACGGCACCTTCATAGGAAAACCTGTAAGAAAATTATTCCGGCCAATACAAAAATATATATGTTGAAATTATCATGTCTTTGATTTTTCTCTAGTAACTAATAACCATCCTCTTAATAAAAATTTAAATTTTTTTCATTCCTTTTCCAGACAGCAATGCAAGATTTATATGTGGATCCTTCTGGTTTGGAAAATATAATAATGTACTACAAGGAAAGATACAACAACATTCCTATGTTCATCACTGGAAATGGTACAAAATTTTGTAGAACAAAAAATTTCTACTAATTTTGAAGATCATTTTGTTTCAGTTTTATATCATTATATGACAGTTTCAATCATATTTTTTTTTTATTTTCTTTTCAGGGTATCCAGATGCAAACAATCCTACCACTTCTGTTGACGATTTTGTAATTGACACAGAGAGGGTACATTACTTGAATGATCACTTGACTTCCATTACCATGGCCTTAAGGTATTTTAATTATGATTACTATTAAGAATTTAAATTTTCTATTAAGATCGTAATGTATCAGGTTGAGAACCTTAGGGATAGATACCTAAACATGACAAAAAATTAAGGGTCATTTAAAGCACCACTCCCTTGAGAATGCCACTATTAGAGAGACACCCCTTATAAAATATCAAATTATACTTAGACCCCTGTCGTCAGTCCCTGTTTGGTGAGGAGTTAAAATAATTGTTGTACCCTTTTGACTATAACACATGTCCAATTCATATTTTACCCAAGTCCCTCATCATCCCTACCTCCACTCACCTTCACTGTGGAGTTCAAGAAGGTTTTTTGCGCATAGGCGAGGTGGTTACGGTTGAGAGGAGAAGAAGAGGGGTTAGGGTTAAGCAGAAGCAAAGAACAATTTGGGGAAGAAGCACATACCTGTTTCAATTGGGGGAAGAAGTCGTCGCTGCTCGTTGTTGCTCTTCACAGAGAGAGATTACCGATGCTCTAAAAATGTGAAGGATTTGGGGATGAAGAACCCAGTATCAATTTGGTGATGGGGTCTTTATCGATTTATGGTTGGGGACTTATTAGAGGGTATATTAGGTACTTCACCTTTTGTAATGGCATTTTGGTATTAAAAAAAAATATACACTAGCTGACATCAGCATATAAAGTATATTTTGTAACAACGACTGATGGCAGGGTCTGAGTGTAATTTGGAATTATGCAGGGGATGTCTCTCTAATAGTGGCATTCTCTAGGGGGTGGCGCTGTAAATTAACCAAAAATTAATCAAAACCAAGTTTAGTTGAGAAATACACAATCAATCTAGATTCAGATTATATGGGAGTGGCCAAATATGAATATATATATATATATATAGAGAGAGAGAGAGAGAGAGAGAGAGAGAGAGAGAGATGTAGATAGATATAGATATATAGATATATATTTGAGAAAGACAAGTGGATAGTTAGATCACTTCGATTCGATCACTAATTTTTATTTTCAATCTATTAATCTTTCATGCTTACATGTTTATACATATATATCCGCAGGAATGGAGCTGATGTAAGAGGTTATTTCATATGGTCCCTACTTGATAGTTTTGAATGGATAAATGGTTATACTTTGCGGTTTGGCCTTCACTATGTAGACAACACATTGGAGAGAATACCAAAACTATCTGCAATGTGGTATAAGCAATTTCTTGGTGGAATGAAGATGGTGACACCAAAGCTCGACAACGAAGTTCAAAGCATATAACTTCTATATTGCTTACTAGTCCAGTATTGGGTATTTTTCTGTCCAAAAAAGAAAAAGTTAAGTATTTTGTACATAATATGTGAAAAATCATGTTGTTCTGGATTTGTGGTGATTTAGTGTATGCTGGAGTAAACAGTGTTCATTGTCTACCCAATTCCATTCTCTCTCTCCTTTTTCTTCTTCTTCAGTGAACACCACAGAAGGTCACTCCACCAAGTTTCCTCCTTCCCCATTCCAAAGCGTCTTTTGAAACTCTACGGCAAGAAAGTAACTATCGGCACATCAACCTCTTTGATTTAGAATCAGAATCATTTTAGGGGGTTAGAGTCTCTGAACCAAAATTTCCACCATTACAATCTATTTTTCTCCCCCAAAAGTAATTTCTAGGAATACCACCAAAACCTTGGTGAGTCAGCTCCGGGAGAGACAACGATTCCACACTAGGATCCTGTAACTTCTCCCATAAAGAAATTGAGGATACTTCGGCTTAATGGATTGTTCCCTTCATTCTCTCCTAACGACGATTTGATTGCTTTCAACTAGGACTTCAACATGAATTCTGGGCTGAGGATAGTGAGAAGAGAAGGCCCAAAGACATGGTTGTTGGGTGGTTCTAAAAGATAGAAACACATTTTGTACTTCGTGGGATCCAACAAAAAATAATGGTGGGAGGGATTATCTACATGCCCATCGGATCTATATTCGAGTCAGCCAAAAGAACGGTTTAGATTGCATGGATCAGTTTGATCCAAAGATCTTACGAATGATCGAGGCCACTGTGAAGATCCTCATAAGGGAAGACACCGACGACGCCTTCGGCCTTCCCATCGCATTTGCCGGAAGGCAAGTTCGTGATTTTTTGGTCCGGAAGATCCAATCACAAGAACCTCTTTATAGTTGACGTCGTAGATGGGGAATTTAACGCTGGTCCGTCAACCAACGTAAGGGCCATGGATAGACACGATGCCCAGCTGGTCTCTGACCAGATGGTTGAGACCTCTGTTGAGTCCACATGGCAGGAGCAGAGGGATCGAGTGACGTGGATGGGGAGAGAATCACGCATGTTTGCTTCAATTTGGAAGCGTCGCGGCTGTTACTCACGGCCAATGTGGGATGTGTAACAGCGATACTAGTGTCGTTGCTGAACCAGTTTCAACCTTACGGAAATATGTACATGAGAGCAAGTTGGAGACGAGAGAATGATAAAAGAATATATAATAAAAAGGAAAAATGAACTCAACAGGTGAAAAGAAGGAAGGAGTAATATGAAAAAAGATGTAAAAGATGTAAAAGATCACAAGCAAGGGAGTATCAGAAAAAAGGTAAATGATAGGAGAGTTTTAATAAAGATAGGCCAAGTGTAAGGGAGTGATAGTAAATTTTCCTTTTTAAAATGAACCCACTTTTCATTTAAATCTAATAAATTGAATTGCCACCAAGCCATTTGGGAGATACGCCAAATAAATGGTCGAAATCCTAACTTCTCTACTTGGTCAAAATGGCTCGGGAGCTCGGGTAGCTCACTTTGAGCTCGGGAAACATGCAGGAGAGTAAAATGCATAACCTACAAATCCTTCCATTTCTTTCTTCTTCTTCTCTTTCTTCTCCTTCCCTTTTTCCTCTTTTCTCTTCCTCTTCCACGTTTTGTCCTGGTGATAAATGAGCAAATGAGCTCATTTCTTCCTTATATCGTGAGTGGCCTTAGGACTTGTTTGCCTACGCACTAGTTGGAGGCCGAACAAGTTTAAGCCGAGGGCTGGGTCACACGGACCCACCTCCTTGGACTCACAAGGTGTGCCAGTCAAGGGGAAAGGTGCCATGTAGTGTCAGATGATGGGTAGAGCTGACCACGATGTGCATAGCGGGTCCCATGGGAATTTGAGGTATTTCAGTAGCAAGGACCACCGGAAGGTCATTGGTAGTACACTGTCCAGCCGGTGGTGTGCTTCCTGTGGCCTACACAATTGCTATATTTTCCAGCCTTCTATCCCCTTATGCCAATCATTAGGGCGGTTCCCTAGGGATGTGTGCACGGTCTTCCCAGCCCATTTTAATATATAAGGGGGATCAAGTGGGGACGTGTTTGGTCACGCACTTCTTAGCCTTGAAAGGTTTGAATCCTTTCTAGTGGTTCAAGCAAGAACTGCATTTGCAGGTAGGGTCATCCCTTCCTTCGCGACAGTAGCCGTAATCCAAAAGTCATTGTTGCTGACAACATCCGGTGTGAGACCTATTACAAAAATTCAAATTTTACAAGATTAGAGCACGTGTATAACACAAGGGGAGACTAGGGGTTAGAGGGAAGGGATTTTGCGCCGGGATACCCCAAGATGAAGCAATGAGCCGATTCCTCAAGGTATCTCTACAAGGGGATAAGAGGGAAGGAACATTTTGCCAAACTTCAAAGGAAATGGAGGCTTAAATCTGGTGAAGAGTGCAAAGGGGAGAAACCTTTCATTTAAAAAAAACTAAAATCATAGATTGTATCTGACCTTATTTATGACTTGCTGAATCAACCTTGAAATAACCCAAATTAAGCATCATTCAAAGACTTGTAATTATGAGACTTTTTTTTTTTTTTCATTAAGAATCATGACTCTTCTAATCTAGAAGAAATTGTCCAACCAAGTATATATATAATGATAAATAAATTAACTTCTATTTTAAGGCAACATTTGCAAAGGATTTTCTTTTTTGTTTTTCGTTTTTTTTTTTTTTTTAATTTTTTTTTTTTTTTTTTTTTTTTTTTACATTTTTCTTTTTATTTTTGTCTTTTTTTATTTTTTCTAAGAAAGATCAAGAATTTTATTAAAGAGAAATAATAGATAATACAAAAAACATTGGACTATTCCTCCAGCAGCCTAGAAAGGAGATCCCCACCTTTGGCATTGCCATCAATAGGGACACCTTACCATGGTTAATGAAAGAGATATCTAGACATAGCCATTACATCAATCCGAAGTTCCTCCTAAATGTGGCTTGAAAAAGAAATAGCTTGAGCTGAAACTATCTTAGCCGCATCCTTAGCCCGATTATATGCAATTGGATTAGCCTCCTTATAGCAATGAGAGATCTTCCAAGAGATTGAGTTTAGGAATGGTTGTAAGAATAACAAGTCTTGCAACGAAAACTAAGGAATGGCTTTTGTGTTCCTTGGAGAAATCACTGAATCCGAGTCTAACTCTATCCAAACACACTGGACATCCAAATCCTTCACTCGAATCACACCCTCCATCAGTGCAACAAATTCAGTCTCAAATCAAGATTTGTTCCCTAGAAATGATTTGAAGGAGACCAGAACCTTGCTCGAATGATCACAAACCACACCTCCCGCCTTAGCTTTACCAGAATTTATGGGAGAGGTGCCATCCACATTTAATTTTACCCAGTTTTGGGATGGACAACACCAAAACATTCAATAGCAATATAAAACCGACAATGGGCAATGAGAATACCAAGACGACAACATATGTTGTAATCCTCCACCAACTCTACCAACCCTTGCATCTTCATTGGAGTTTCTATAATCTCTTACTTTACTATCTCATAGATCTGTTTTCATTTCTTCTATGCCTCTCAACGAGTCTAGAGTTTTGTTCACTCCAAATATTGGAAGCATAATCACAAACCCCGCAGCCCAAGGATTTTTAACATGAAGAGTGGCCATTTTCTTACACCACCACAGCTCCGTTATTATAGTCTGCTGATGCCATTCAAAGCCAAAAGCAGAAATTTTTTTCCAAATAGCCAAAAAAAAAAAAAAAAAAACTGAGCACTCTATAAGAATATGCACAAAGGATCTAAGCTTGACCACAGAGATCACATTCGGAGACTAGAGAAACTCTCTTAAGACAAACTTGATCATGAGTTGGTATTTTCCCATGCATTAAGCGCCAATCAAAAGTTACTTGGCGGGGCTGAAGCTGATGACACTAAAAAATGAAAGGCTATGCAATCTTTGGGTTCCTTCTCTGAACTCCCTCCCACGTAGACCAAGTACTGAACAATCCCCCAAGCGAGAAAGTCCACAAGCACCTATCATTAACCTCAAACTGTGGAACTTTTACCTTTGAAATATTTTCAAAGATAGCCCTCATGGCCCTAAACCAAACTCTACGGAGAGCCCATTTATAATCATAAATGAAGTCTGCGGCCTGGTGCTCAAGCGGTCAAAACAATCTCTCAACACTCTCGGGAGTAAGGCTGCATAGTTCTTGCCCCCTCGGACCTTGCATATGCGGGAGCCTCATGCACTGGGTACGCCATTTTTTTAATGAAGTCGGAGACACTTGCATTCATGTTTTAAGATATACTCTCCTCTATATCCACTAACTCCGCAAAAGAAGAGTGGCAGAACCATCTATTGTACAAGAAGTTAATAGATATTCCATCTTCCATAACCTATTTCTCTTTTTTGCCAACAAATCTCCACATCCTACGAATGCCTAGCCAGTTAAAGGAAGGAATTTTCTCATTGCAAAATCACCATGCCTCATTTGCCAAACCATTTTACATAGCCAAGCTTTATTGATATCTCCCAATCTGTGAAACCCAAGACCACCTTCAACTTTTGTAAACAAATTGTTTCCCGTTTCACTATCACAACTTTAGAGGTATCAATATACCTTGTCCAAAGATCCTCATCCACCTCTCCATAATAGAGAGCATGAGGAGGGCTACCAGTGTACTGAGAAATTCTGTATTGGTATTGAGATCACCGAGTGAACAAACTTTGCTTTTCTTGCTAGATATAGTAGTTTTCCTTTCCATCCCGATAAACGCACTTTGACCTTATTCATTTGCCAAACCATTTTACATAGCCAAGCTTTATTGATATCTCCCAATCTGCGAAACCCAAGACCACCTTCAACTTTTGTAAACAAATTGTTTCCCATTTCACTATCACAACTTTAGAGGTATCAATATACCCTGTCCAGAGATCCTCTTCCACCTCTCCATAATGGAGAGCATGAGGAGGGCTACTAGTGTACTGAGAAATTGTGTATTGGTATTGAGATCACCGAGTGAACAAACTTCACTCTTCTTGCTAGATATAGTAGTTGTCCTTTCCATCCCGATAAACGCACTTTGACCTTATCCGTCGCTAGAAGTAAAGCATTTTTTTTTGCTCATCCTCAAAAATTTTCAACACCAAGATATTTGGTGGGAAAAGTACAAACAAGGATTCCGAGAGACGAGACAATAGACTGCTTATGAGCAAGCATAGTTCTTCCCATGAACAATTTTCTTTGTCCTAGTTAATGTGTTGGCCAGAAAATTCCTAATACTTTAACAGAAACACATAGAGATTTCTAATGTATCTTACCGAAGCATTAATGCAAAAAAAAAAAAAAGACGGTCATTAATAAAAGAAGATGTCTAGGAGTAACCAGACCACAAGAACCTTGTGGGGACATAATCTTCCTTTCATCCATAACTTTTGACAACTGTCTACAAGAACTTCCTCTGCTTTGATAAATAACATCGTAGAAAGTGGATCACTTTGGTGCACACCTCTCTCCACCTAAAGAAAAAAACCCACTGGATTGCCACTAAGAGGATTGATATTTTTGAAGTAGATAAAATCTAGTGAACCCAGTTTATTAGGTCTCCGAGAAACCAAAACTTTTTAAAAATTGAAACAAAAAATGCCAAGAAATTGTGTCATACACCTTTTGAATATTGATCTTGATACCTATGCCACCACCCCTTGTAGAGGAGAACATTAGATAGCAAATTCTAATGTCGTCCCAATGGTAGAATGTAACATTTTCTAGGAAAGTTCCTTGCTCCTTTGAGATCAGCTTTGGAAGAAAAATCGATAGACGCAGAGCCATAATTTTAAATACAGTCTTGCAGAAGAAATTTTCCATACGTAATGGTCTAAATTTGTCCAAACTATCTACTCTTTCAACTTTTGGTATTAACACAAAAAAATTGTTGTTAACCCCATTAGGCCTTCCCTAGAGTAGAAGAAGGCTCTAATAGCATGATAAACATCATAAGAAATTATCTCCCAATAGTGCCTAAAAAAGCATCTGCAAACCCATCAAGACCTGGAGATGTCATACCCGTGCCCTAAAATTTCCTCTTGTAATTGTACAGATGAGGTATAGGAGAGTTCTAGTACAAATGAATACTGGGTAGCAGCTGTATGCCGGGAAGGGAAGGATGGCCCCACTTGCACTTGCTACTCAAGCCTTAATAACTAGAAGGGGTTCCAGACATAGAAGAAAAGGCCAGTCAATCCCTCACACCTCATGGGAAAGATCCTCAAACATTAATAGTGAAAAGTACCAAGAGGTGGGGCCCACACACTAGAAACACCTTGGGAAGACCCCATTCAACTTAAAGATCCATTTTCACACAAAGGGGACCAATTTAGCCTTCACCGATGAATACCTCCGGTGTGTATATGGGGCCAAAATTGGGTTAAAATGCCGTGGGGCCAGACTCCTCACACACGTGCAGCTCAAACCCAATGCCAAGGATGGAGCAACATAATTAGAAGTGGATTAATGTATCGGGACACCCCGATGTGGGCCCGTTAGTGCCAAATGATAGATTAATCCGATAATGAGTAAAACTGCAATATTTTCCCAAATAGCCTGTCACACTGTGCCTCCAGTAGGCCAAGATATGTGGCACTAGACACCTTACCATATACAATCAGCCTGTTTCTCTAGGATCTAGACCAAAAAAGGAAATCACAAAACCACAAGGGTCGTAGCACAGGAAAATGATAATCCTAAACCGCATGCTCCTATATGACATAGTACGATTGCATAGTGCCACCGCGTCCCATTCTACGGGCCACCAATGCACTCGTTTCTAAGCCGATTGTGACATCTAGTCTAATAATGCATCATGTATAGTAATCCAACCATTCATCACATAAGCACATCAATCATTTAGTATTGAGAATGTAAAACACAACACACATCATAATCATATGAGGATGACTAATCTACACATAATTTGCATGATGACATGGCTAGTCTAGATACAATTGAATGATGCAAAAGAAGCCCTAAATAAAGTCAAACGTCCTCTCCCCACTTACTTGTTGTGTACAAAGACTTATGCCAGGTACGGGTGAGATCCGGCGCGAGAAACGTAAGTTTCTAGTGAACCTATCATAAGTGAATGGGGTTAGCATTTCACTACCTTAGGGTAAAAAATAATAAGATTTGATGGTTAAATCATATTTAAAACCATAAAAGAAGGTTGTCCGTCCGTTTTAGGTCCATTCGGACACAAAAATCACGTTGGGGGCCCCACGGGTGGGCCAGACAACTCACCTGTCTTCGCCCACCTGTCTTCTCAGGTGGGTGGGTTCACCTGCCAATCTTCTCAGGCGGGTAGGTTGGCCCGCCAGTTCTCACCCGTCGGTGGGAACCGAGGGGCCTGCCCTCTCAGGTGGGTACCCTCAGACGGGCTGGTCGGCCCACCGGTTCTCACCCACCAGTGGGAACCGAGGGTCTGCCCTCTCAGGCGGGTGCCCTTAGGCGGGTTGGTTGGCCCGCCGGTCCTCACTCACCTGAGGGGGTAAAAAATTGCCTTTTTCTTTGAAACTTTTCCCAACTTTGGGGAAACCAAATGGGGTTGTTCCAATCACATTTTCACACATAGAAGGTCTCATAAGATGATTCTAACCTAGATCTAAGTTAGATTGAAGGATTGAAAAGCCATCTCACCTTCTTTGCTCAAGAACTCTTTCAAAACTCCAAAATCACACCTTAGCTCAAGAAATCACCAATGCTTCTCCAATCTTGTAAACACTTCTTCAAATCCTTCAAAATCAACACATAGACCATCTATTAAACCTTAGATTCATCATCTCAAGTGGGATTTACAAGATCTCAAGGAACTCTACCCAAATCAAGGGTTTTACTTGGCTTTGGTGAAAGTTTAAGAAGCATAGCCTTTGCTCACCTCCAATCGTAGATCTCGTGTTGGGGATCACTCTTCCGGCGTCAGAATGGGAAGATCAAACCTTGGCATCGCTCAAAGTCATTCCTTCCTCCTCTTTCTTCCCCTTTCTTTTTCTTCGTTCTCTTTTCTTCCCTTCTTTTCTCTCTCCTCTTTAGTCTTCTCACCAACCCTTTGATGTAATAAATGAGAAAAGGAGAAACACAATAAATGCTATTTATACTTTAAAATATCTAGTAACCATATGGGTGGGTCACTTAGGTGGGCAGATGCGCCCGCCTGTGACCGCCCACCTGTGGATCGAAACTTAGCCAATAAGTGGGATTTTGATGGAATTCGACTCTCGGTATGTATCTCACTCTCAGCACGAGGTATATTATACGTATACACTTTAGGATACGACTACATACCAGTATTACCCGTACATGGCCTTATGATATGTGCATGTGCACGGCTTGGGTACACCTGTCTCCTCTGGCACTGACTCGGACTTATCTGGCCAACCTATGTTCAAAGTCACCCTTGCCATCATGGTCCATAAGGAACCCATCTTAACCCTCTCTAGTTCGGGTCCTGCATGGTTAAACCAGGTCAATCATACAATTAAACCGGGTTTTAAAAGTAGGGTATCACATCCATGGCCACTGTCTTATGATCACTGCTGGCAATCGACAAAACACTGGCCTAATTTTACTTGTCTACCTTGCTTGTGGATAGGCTAAAGTACCAGACAAGGAAGGCCCATGTTGGTATGGTTGGCTACAGTAGAATGCTAAGAGAAGAGAAAGGACCCCATATGTACCTTGTTACACCCGTGCCCTAACCCGGTCTAATTTGAACTGTTATGATAGGTCTCAGATAGGAAGTGAAAAGTACCATTGGGTTTTGGCTCATGGCAGCCCATTGAAAAGGGGGAGAAATGACCCCACTTGCTCATGTATTGCTTGCCAATCCAACTGGAGGGGATTCAAGCCTTTCGATTATAGACGGTAATTGAACTAACACTCCTACAGTTAAATCCTGGCACCCATCAAAACTGTCGGAAGACTATACTTAACACCTAGGGCAAGCACCTATGTGAGACCAACTAGAGGACAACAAGCAATTAAGGCACCTAAATGTCTTGACCACCGGAAAAAGACCACTGGAGGCACCTGAGCCTGGATCTGGTGGACTGAATTCGATGGCCACTTATGCTGTCTAATGGGCTCCGATGCCTATGGGGTCCATCACCCACCCCTTGAACAACCCTGGATGACCCCACACACTCTCCTATGACTTGTACACCTTATGGGTCTATGGAGGTGGGCCCGCGTGTTCCAAATGCCGAATTAACCTACTTAGACCAGACAAGGGCCAACCAAATGGACCCTAAGGACACAACTAGTATAAATAAGAGAGGAGAGTTCATTTTCCGACCTCTCACTTGTACAAAAAATGGGAGAGGGGAAGAAGAGGAGAAAAGGGAAGAGAAAGGAAGAAGAAGAAGAAGAAGAAGAAGGGGGAAGAACTCACCTTGGCTCCTGGCTGCCTGCATAGTTACTGAAATTCTTGCCAGAGGTAGGTGTTACTTCTCCTACTACATTCTCTCTCTTCATTTTGACTTAGGATAGTTGGACAAGGTGAATCATGACCTCGAAAACTCCCCGAGCTCGGGGAATGATCATTTCACCTTCCCAGTGTGATTGCCAAGCTTAAACCAAGTCCGGTGAGCTCCGACAACACTTGTGACCAAATGACCACCTAGGGTTTCAATCTCTCGATCGATGTATCTCCCAAATAGCCCAATGGAATCGGGATTTCTTTAACTTAAAATAAAGGTATGAATACCCTCTACAAACTCCACAGAACAAATCCTGGCAATCGGGCCCGAGACAAAAAGCCTAAAATTCTATGGCCAACTTTTGTGTTTCCATTGAAAACACCCCACCCAAAATACTAGCCCTGGATCTGGTGGCTATTTCCTCTGAGCTCTCTACCAGTGTGTGAGGGTAGTGGCAGAAAAAAATGTTTTGGGGGTCCCTCCTTTGTGGGGAGGGAGAAGGCTTGCATCAATTTTGTCCTCTCTCTCTTTCTTTTTCATGAGGGAAGGGTGTGTCATGTGTGCTTACCCTGCAAGCCCCGCACCACCGTATCACCGCTCAGAGATACATGGAGCCCTATTTCATAAGAGTGCAAAGTTCATCTTTTAAGATGGGGATTTGATGATGGTTCAATACAGGGATCAGGATCATACAAAAGGGTTTAGAGTCGCCATCTAGGATTATGGGCCTAGGACCTGGGGGTGGGCCCAATTCCTGAGAAAAGGGCCTGAAAGTTGGTCTGGTCTAGAGATTTAAGGTAAGTGTCAGGTTGTAGAATTGGGAAGGCATTAGGTACCCAATCTACCTGATTCAACCGGTCTTCCTACTAGATGCTTAAGAGCAAACATTTTTCATGATTATTTCTATTCTGCATGCATGGCTAAGTTATCACTCATATGTACGATTGAATTTAAATAACTATATACACTAAAACAAAGTCAATATAGAGTCTATATGATGACGATTTGGTTGAGAAATTATACCTAAACTTAACCCCTATTTCGGATCAAGAGGGGTGGACCCCTGATCAGCACTGGCTCGGACTGCTTTTTAGATTCTTCTAGCTCAAGGGAAGATGGTCTTGTCCTCCAACTTCCTTTTTTTGAGAGATGTTGATCGGACAGAGTTTCGACTAGGAATGGTTACCTTTAAATTTTAACTGTGGTATTGATTTGGCAGAGCTTCCGCTAGGGATGGGCTACTTCTGGGTTTTGGCTGCGGTGGCATTCTGACAGAGCTTCCTCTAGGGATAGGCTATGGGAGGGTTAGGCTATAGGTATTCTGGCAGAGCTTCTGCTAGGGTGAGCTATTTCTGAACTTTGGTTGAGGTGGCACTCCGACAGGTCTTCCGTTGGGAATAAGCTATTCTCTAAGGATTGAGGAACTTCGAAGGCCCAAAGAACACTTCAGATCTTATGAAGATCTCTTCGAAGGCCCGAAGAACACTTCGGATCTTATGAAGATATCTTCGAAGGCTTAACGGACCCAAAATGGGGAGGGAGACTAAGGGAGAATTTTTCCTACCAAAACTCACTCAAAGGAAGTAAAGGATTGAAGAGTTTCAAATGCCCAAAGAACACTTCGAATACTTCGAATCTTATGAAGATCTCTTCGAAGACTTGAAAAAGCTCAAGGGGGGAGGGGGAGAGAGAGGGGAGAGCTTCTCTAAGGGAATGCTCACTAAGAGACTTGGAACCTTATGGGCTTGTGTTATTGTGTAAAACCAAAGGGAGGGGGGTATTTATAGGATCCTTGAATCAATGGGGAGAGAAAGAGAATTCCCTCAGCCAATGGTAGAAAAAAGTGATTCTCTTAAGCCAATAGGAAGAAAAAATGAAATTTTAAGCCAATAGGGTGGGAGATAGTTTTTTGGACTAATAAGAAAAGTGAGTCTTTTCTTTGGGCCAATGAGGTGAGAATAATCTTTTTTTGGGCCAATGGGAGGTTGTGGCGTAGTGTATGGTAGCGGTACAGTGTAAAATGCACAAGCGGGTGAAGATAAAATCTCTTCACCCACTCGATCAGTGGAACAAAAATCCCGACCATTGACGGTGGCACATAAGGCTAGGTAGGGGTGCACAGGGCATGTATGAGTGGGTACGAGAGGCTAGCATGGGTGCACAAGGCTGGTAGGCAGCTGGCGCACAGGGCTGGCATGCAAGGGTGCACGGGTGAGCGTGGCGTGTGTGGCAGGGGTGCACGGGCTGGTGTGTGGGTGTGCACAGGGTGGCAATGTGCATACGAGGCTGGCCTACTGGCTGGATGGCCAGCGCGAGTAGCATACATGCAGGGTTAGCCTGCTAGCTGGTTGGTCAGCACGCGCATAGCATGCATGCAAGGCTGGCCTGCTGGTTGGCAAGCAGGTAGGGTGGCTAGATAGTTGGCTGGTTGGCCAGTGTACATGACATACTCGTGGAAAATATGATTTTTCAGGGAAGATTGCGGGAGATATGACGGTTCGATTTTGACGTACTATATATCGTTGGAATCATTTTTTTAAGTACTATCCATCCGTATGGTCATTCTGACCAAATTTCTTCATCTATAAAAAGTCAAAATTGGACCCTCTTTTCTCCAGCGCTGGATTTTTGGGGGGTTTTTTTCTTTTAGGTAGCGGATGTTTCTGGGTTTCTTTAGTCAATCATCTTCTCTGTCGATTGGAAATAAGAAGTCACGTCCAAGATCCGTATTTCATCATAGCCGAAAGGGGTGACAAAATTGGGTGTATACAGAATACCCCTCTTTGGCCGAGGCTTGTGCAAACGGCCTAGGGGCAAAGAAAAGAACGACCACATTTTGTCACTCGGGCATGTATTGCCATCATTTTTCTCATTAATGACAGAGTTGAAAATGTAACAGGAAATATCTTTTAACTACTTTGAAATTTGAGACTTACCTGGGCTGCCGACTGTAGGAAAGAAATTCACTGCTCTTCCAATCCTGCAAAAGATGTTAGTACTTTGATCTTTGACTTTTCCTAGGCCGGGCTTTCATGTGATGACTTAGGAAATTTGGTCTTCAGGCTGGGTCTTTCGATCCAATCTACGCTATTGGGGATTGTCAATTAGAAGAAAGAAATTCGCTACTCTTTCAATCTTGTAAAAAACAAAAATATTTGATTATTGGATTTTCCTTAATTGGGCTTCCATGTGCCAGTTTAGGGAATTAATAATGAGATTAGGCCACTTGAAACCGATTCAAAGAGATTGGGCCACCTAGGGCCGGGTTAATGACATTGGGCCATCTGGGGCCGAATAAATGACATTGGGCCACCTAGGGCTAGGTAAATGCAATCGGGCCACCTGGGCCTGATTCAATGAAATTGGGCCACCTGGTGCCAGGTAATTGCAATTGGGCCTGCTAGGGCCGGGTCAATGAAATTGGGCCACCTGAAGTGGGGTAAATGCAATTGGCCCATCAATGAAATTGGACCACCTGGGGCTAGGTAAATGCAATTGTTTCTTTTCTTGATTTTCCCTTGATTCTTGATCTTTGGCTCTTTGATTTGGGATCTTGCTTTTTGCTTTTGATTTGGAATCCTTGAGCTTTGATTTTTTGGCTTTGATTTCACCTTCGACTTTTACCTACCAATTTCTCCTTCCACTTTCATGTGTTTTTATCTACCAAGTAGATTTTACTTTCCATGTGATTTTAATTTTTACCTACCACAAAAAAAAAATATTTTGAATTTTGTTTTTTGGTGGTAAGAAATTTTAAATTGCACCTTGGAATTAAAATCTCAAAAAAAAAAAAAAAAAAATGGTCCCCCCTTTTATTTATTCCTTATTATGACTTTTCTGAGTTCGGAATGATTTGTAAGTGAGTGAGTTCTAGTTTTGGAATCTTCTCGAAGATCCGAACCTTTTTGCATTTTTTTCGGGTTTCTTTAAATTTTTTCCAAAGATATTCAAGTTTTCCCTTGAAGTTTTTCATCTTTCTCTTGAAGATCTTTATAGTCCTTGAGGAAGGAGTCCTTTGGAGAATTTGACATCTTTTTGGGATATTGTGCAAATTGGGGAACTTCTTGGGGTTTTTTTATGATTTTGGAAAATATGACTGAAAGAAGAAAGACAAAGACTTGTGGAGAAGTCCAGCTGGATGGTTGTAGCAATTCTTCTCAAAGGAATGAGGGCCTTGCAGATTGGTACTCCAGACAAACTCTCCATAACACTTGGAACCATATCTATAACTCAGTATGGGGCTCTTGGGTAATTCTTTACATTTCATTCATTGTTTGCTCATACATTTTTTTTTCATTTATCATTTTCATTGTTACCTTTTTTATTAGCATGAAGGGGGGGTACCACCAACCTTGGCCCTGTATGGTCATCCGAACATGGTTCGGGCATGGTAAAAGATACTTCCTCGTAGAGTAAAGGGGATGGTTGACTCATCTTGCCTGAGTTGATTAGCTTTCATAGAGACCAGGAAATTCAGTCCAGCATTGGTAGGGGCCCTGATTGAGCGATGGTGGCTGATTACCCACTCCTATCATCTTCCTGTTGGTGAGATCACCATCACAGCCCCGTGCTTCTATGCTTTGACAGGCATACCATTTGGGGGGAGACCCTTGACCCTTCCTGAGACTCCGATAGCCAGGGAGTTTGTAGACTTGACAGGCATTGATATTACGGATGGTCAGACACATATCCTCCTTGGTAAGATTAGTGCACGTTGGTGGAGCACTAATCTGGGGGTAAACCCTGGTAACATTGCACAGGTGACCCGCTCTTTCCTATTATTTGTTGTGAGTCAGTGTCTCCGCAGTGATCTCTGAGGAGGGGTGGATATTCGCCTTGTAACCTTCTTCCAGAATCTTCGAGAGATAGACTCTTGGGATGGTTCAGGGCCACCTATGCATACCTTTTGTAGACCCTAGACCTGTTATCATATGGAGACCGAGGTCTTAAGGGAGCCGGCTACATTCTCTAGGTAATTCTTGTATTCATTTCCTTTCATTTGGTTTCATTTCCTTACTTTGATCTTTTAAGTCAACCCTAGTGCTTTGAGCACCTGGAGATTATAGCCCCTAGGCTAAAGGACCCTCAAGCATTGCCCTTTCCCATAGTCATGAGATGGGGAAATAGTCGGGTACTTAGGGGCCGACGCCATCCTCCAGGGACCACTGCTCGTTCTCTTTTGAACGGCCTTACAAAGGTATGCCACATTTTTCATTAAATTCTCTTCTATCCTATGCTATACTTACTTCTTCTTAGATTTGTAGGTCATCTGGGGGCCATTCAAGCTTGTGAGGAAGATAGGGGGTGATAAGATGATGAGGTCCCTTCTCCTTGATGGTGTGGTGAAGGTTGATGATATGGTGGAGGTTGATAATATGGTAAAGGTTGGGGGTATGGTGGAGGTTGGCATTATGGTATGGTGGATCCCCTTATTGATCATGAAGGAGGGATAGTAGATACCTGATCTTCTGGCTCCTCTTCTGAGAATTTTTCTCTTTTGGGAGTCTTTATGGCCTTAACCCTTCGACTCATGGCTCTCTTGTAAGCTCGGGCATTCATGTGATTCTTCTGAGATCTAGGTGTGATCAACTGAGTGGGATCACTTCCTATTGCTTCCTCATCTAGATTGTTCACATGCTCGGGGAGTGGATTGGTGTTGACATTGGGGGGCTGTTTGACCTTGACTTCAATAGTCCCATTGTCTACCAAATCCTAGATCACATGTAGAAGGCCTATGCATCTTTCAGTGTTGTGCCCCTTCTGTGTGTGGTAAGCATAATATTCATGATCTCTATACCAAGTTAGAGGAGGGTTGCTGATTACTCTTGGAGCCACTATCCCTAGCAATCCTTGTTTCTTTAGCTACTCATACACAACTGTCATGGGCATTCCCAAATCAGAAAACTGTCTTCTTGGGTGAGGAACCTTCTGGGAGGGTGCATCTACTTGTATCACAAATGGTGACGAAGAGGTGATGGGTGAGACTGACTGTTGGACCGTACCTACCATATCATTTTCGAGACCCTCTCCTCGACCAACTCTAGTGTTCTTGCCTGCATCTTGGGAGGATCCTTGGTATTAAGCTTCCCTTAGGATTTTGTTTTCTCCACGTGTATCGATGGCTATCAAGGCATCAAAAGTTTATAGATGTTGATAGTAAAGGACACCAAAATAAGGCTTTGACAAGTTTTGAATCAACATTTCTACTTGCTCTACTTCTGAAGGCCGATCTACGATCTTGACGGCCTTATCCCTAAACCTCATCAAGAAGGCGGTGAATCATTCTCTAGGCTGTTGTCTCAACATCTGAAGCTCCTGACGTTTCACATCCACTTTGGTGTTGTAAGAGTATTTCTTGGTGAAGGCTGTCACCACTGTTGTCCGATTCTGGGTTTAGGAAGACTCCAACTGGGTGAGCCACCTTAGTGCTGGTCCTGATAGGGTTAACATGAATGCTTATCCCATCTAGTTGTCTGCAAGTTGCCATGACTTGGTGATGCTGAGGAAGACTTTAGATGAGCCTTGGGGTCCCCTGACCCATCAAACCTGTCGGTTTGCTATTTGAACTTCTCAGGAATCCTTGCACCATAAAAGAAATTCATTTCATCAGAATCCATTGCTTGAATTTTCAAACACTTTCTCGTTCGAAGCATTTTTTTAATTTCTCCAATTGCTCCGTAGCTTTTCTTTCTCTCTCCATCTCTGAAGGTTCCATTTGGACATGTGCTGCAAACTCTTCTTCCCCATCTTCAATCACTATCCTAGGAGGAGGGACCTGGAATAGGACCCTCGTTGACCATTTGGATGGGTAGGTGAAACTCTCCTCTGAGCGGTTGGCCTAACTTGCTCTAGTTCTCTTGAGTTAACTCGAAAAGAATTCTCACGATGGCCCATAGGTCCGTTCTGATCTAACTCTCCTGTAGCTTATGCTGGTTCATCCCTGGGAGGTTTTTGGAGTGCATGCAATATCTGAGCTATTCCTCTCTTGACCTCGGCCATTTCTGTTTGCAAGGTCTCTATGGGGTGGACCCCTACTTCTTTGGATGATTTAGGATCGTGTGGATCCATATGAACTGGGTTGTAATCACTTAGTGGTAGACAATCTCGAAGAGACGACAGAAGTGATATTGGACTTAATCGAGTCAACCAGTTACCCTTACGTATCCAAATGGACAGCAGAGAATTCTTGAGGCGTGGAATTGTGGCTGAACCAAAAAGTGGCTTATTTTAGGATTCTTGTATCCCCACCCCTTTGTTCACACATTCACTAAATTAACAACCAATGATCAATCCAAAGTTTGTCCACTTGATGTTAGGGAGTGGATAGGGGTTGATGCCCCTAGTCCACAGGTTCATATAAATGGCTTGACCAAAGTACTCCTATTAATACATTCTTTGCCAATAAAGTCATGGGGTCTTTACTCTTATCCCACTAGGTGACCTTCCTCCTAGTTTCCTCGGGTCTTTTAGATAATTCAGCATTTTACGAGGCTTGGACAGAAGTCAGCTCGGATCGCATATGCTGAATCATCCACATTTCATTTCTAAGAGGAAGGACACCTTTTATCTGAAACCCACTTAGGAGAGCATTTCTTTATGACTAGAATATATCATAGGAAAATTTCTTTTCAAGACTGTAAACAAATTATATAGATTAGCTTGTGGCGTTCCTAACGTTCTTCATCTATTTCCTATGTGATGCGAGCATGCGGTGGATGCAATAGGACCGACAAGGCTTCCTTGATAAGATCTATATACGCAAGGTGCGTGATCCTTTTGATATACCCATGGGTACGAGATCAAGGGGGTGACTTCCTTGCCCATTACTTGTGACTACACATGAGATTAAGCAACTGGCCACAGGGTGATGGAACTGTGAGTGATTGTGTGCAAAAATGTAATGATCTCAGAATGTCATAAAGTGTATGGACCTCCCTGAGGGTACTAGCACAATTATGACCATACTCGCCATTTAACAATACCCCACACCCTTGTATAGAAAGCAGCTACCATTTGCTCTCAGAGTACTCTCCATGACATACACTGACCTCCCCGAGGGTGCGGGCATGACAGGGAGTCCCTTGCCAAATGATTTCACTTCGAGCACGATGCATGATGCGGTTATTGAGTACAAATACAAACATGGGGTTAGATAAACATGGTTTCAAACAAATATGGTGGAAAATGGTCTTGCATTTAATGGTAGCATCTAGTATTGGAAGCTCGAAATTTTTCCCCGGTGGAATCGCAACTGTGAGGGTAATGGCTAGAAAAAAATTTTGGGGGTCCCTCCTTTATGGGGAGGGAGAAGGTTTGCATCTATTCTATCCTCTCTCCTCTCTTTCTGTTTTATGAGGGAGGGTGTGTCTTGTGTGCTTACCCTGCGGGCCCCGCACCGCTATATGGCTACTCAGAGATACATGGAGGCCTATTTTGTAAGAGTGTAAAGTTTATCTTTTGAGACGGGTATTTGATGATGGTCCAATATGGGGATCAAGATCATGTGAAAGGGTTTGGAGTCACCACCTAGGATTATGGGCCTAGGACCCTGGGGTGGGCCCAATTCTTGACAAAAGGGCCCAAAAGTTGGTATGGTCTAGAGATTTAGGGTAAGTGTCAGGTTATAGAATTGGGAAGGTGTTAGACACCCAATCTACCCAGTTCAATCAGTCTTCCTACTAGATGTTAAGAACGAACATTTTCCATGATTATTTCTATTCTACATGCATAGCTAAGTTATCACTCACATATACGATTGAATTTGAATAACTAAATATACTAAAACAAAGACAATATAGAGCCTACATGATGACGATTTGGTTGAGAAATTATACCTAAACTTAACCCCTATTTCAGGTCAAGAGGGGTGGACCCCTAATCAGCACTAGCTCGGACTGTCTTTCAGATTCTTCTGGCCCAGGTGAAGATGGTCTTGACCTCCAACTTCCTTTTTTTGAGATGTTGATCGGACAGAGTTCTGACTAGGAATGGTTAGCTTCGGATTTTGACTTCGGATCTTATGAGGATCTCTTCGAAGGCTTGATGAACATCAAAAGGGGGAGGGAGACTAAGGGGGAATTTTTCCTACCAAAACTCACTCAAAGGAAGCAAAGGACTGAACAATTTCGAAGGCCCGAAGAACACTTCGAACACTTCGGATCTTATGAAGATCTCTCTAAAGACTTGAAAAACCTCAAGAGGGGAGGGGGAGGAGAGAGGGAAAAGCTTCTCTAAGGGAATGTTCACTAAGAGACTTGGAACCTTGTGGGGTTGTGTTGTTGTGTAAAGCCAAACGGAGGGGGTATTTATAGGATCCTTGAACCAATGGGGAGAGAAAGGGAATTCCCTTGGGCAATGGTAGAAAAAAGTGGTTCTTTTAAGCCAATGGGAAGAAAAAATGAAAATTTGGGCCAATAGGGTGGGAGATTTTTTTTTTTAAGTAGGAGATGTTTCTGGGTTTCCTTAGTCAATCATCATCTCTATTGATCGGAAGTAAAAAGTCACTTTCATGATCCACATTTCATCATAGCCAGAGGTGGTGACAAAATTGGGTGTCTACATTGTGCCACCAGATTCACATCTAATGAATCCAGTGGATTTTCACCTGTTTTCAATGAATGAATTTGATGACCTGTACTGTCCAAGTTGGACAGTGTCTGACTTCTTTGGGGGTAACCCCTGTGGGCCCCTTTCCATGTTCCCAGCATGCATTGACGTTCTATTACCTTTGTGCCTAGGATAGAGACACACACATACCCCGAGGCTGATAGTGAATTGAACAATCGGTTTACACACTTGGAACCAAATTGACAGAATACAACTAAGGTGAGGGATGGTTGACTTTTGTTTTCAGATTGTTTAATTATTTTAGAACTGCTCGCATGTGTTAGGATTTTCACATGATTATTAAATTGATTAAATGATTATAATGTTCCATAACATGTTATATTATTGCACAATATATTATGGTTGGAATTGATATGAGATGTATGTTGTGAGATGGAATCCAGTGTGGCTGAGGTGGTTTTGGTACTGTGACCGTCATATGGATGTTGTATTCATGCATTGATTATGTGCATTAGATTAGATGTAGTTACGGATTACACTTTGTGGCCGATGGTGATCCCAGTATTATGTACTCCAGGACTGCATTTGGAAATTGATACGCTTTATGGCCGATGGTAATTTCGGTATTGCGTAGTCCATACTCAATTGTTTTGTATGCTAGAATAGGTACATAGTTGTGGGTTACACTTTGTGGCTGATGGTATTCCGGTATCGTGTACCCTGGGACTTTACTTGGAAATGGACCCGCTTTGCGGCCGATGAGAATCCCGGTGTCGTGTGGTCTATATTAACTGTATCATTATGTAAGGTATTTAGGATGTTGTGGTTAGGTGACATTCCCCATGCTACATTCCCTTGCCAATAGGTGGTAAGGTATTGGATAACCCAATAGTGGTATGTTCAATGAACCTTTCAGGAATGAAAATATTGTGAGCAATGCGACGGTCCAATTTTGGCATACCATATATCATCGAAACCATATTTTCGAGCACTATCCATCTATATGGTCAGCTTGATCGGATTCCTTCATATATAAAAATCCAAAATTTGACCCCCTTCCCTCCCACGTGAGGATTTCTAGGGTTTCAGGCCCGGGAATGTTTCTGTCAGCATCTCTGTTGGTGAAAAGCCGAAAGTCACGTCCAAGATCCATTTTTTATCATAGCCAAGGGAGGGTGACAAAATTGGGTGTCGACAAAATGCCCCTCTTTGGACGAGGCCTATGCTAACGGCCGAAGGGCAAAGAAAAGAATGACTATATTTTGTCACCCAGAGCATGTACTGCCGTCATCTTGCTCAGTAATGACAGAGTTGAAAAATTCAACAGATAATATCTCCTAACTGCTTTGAAGTTGAGGACTTACCTGGGGCTGCCAATTGTGGAAAGGAATTTGCTACTCTTGTAATGCTAAAAAAATGTTAGTACTTTGACCTTTGATTTTCCTTAGCTGGGCTTCACATGTGCCAGTTTAGGGGATTTTGGTCTCCAGGCTAGGTCCTTTGACCCAATCTAGACTATCTGGGACCGAAGGTTATAAGAGAGGAATTCGCTGCTTTTCCAATCCCGTAACATATAAAACATTTGATTCTTTGATTTTCCTTAGTTGGGCTTCACATGTGCCAATTCAAAGAATTTTGGTCTCCATAATGGTTCTTTCAAACCAATCTGGACCATATGGTCTTTTAGGTGGGTTTTTTTGAACTGAGCTGGGCTATTTGGTTTTGCAGGTGGGTTCTTTTGAACTGGACTAGGCTATCTAGCCTTGTCAATTACATGAAAGAAACCCACGGCTCTTTCCACCCTGTAAAAGATAATAACAATTGATTTGGATTTTTTATTTGAATTTTGAATTTTGATACTTGAGTTGGAATCTTTTAATTCTTGCTTTTGATTTGGAATTTTGTCCATTGATTTGGTTTGAATTTTGATGCTTGATTTGGAATCTTTTAATTCTTTGGCTCTTCTTTGAATTGAATTTGGACTTCCGAATTAATAATATATATATTATATATAAAGTGGGCCATCTCCCCTGTTCATTCTTCATTTTAACTTTTCTGGGTGAGTTTTGAGTTCTTGGAGCTCTCTGGTTTTTCCTGAAGTTTTCTTTCTTATTCTTGGAGTTTTTTACCTTACTCTTGAAGTTCTTGAAGATTTTCATTATGTTCTTGAGGGAGGAGTCATTTGGAGAATTTGATATTCTTGAGGGCTTTTATACAAATTGGGAACTTTTTGGGGCTTCTTATAATTTAGAAAAGTTTCTGGGGCTTACAATTTTTGAAAATATGGCTGAAAGGAGGAAAAGGAAGATCTGGGAGAGGTCCAACTTGAGAGTTGCAGCAGTCCTTCTCAAAGGGATGAGGGTCTAGCCTACTGGTATTTTGGTTAGACTCTTCACAACAGCCGGAATCACATCTACAACTCCATATGGGGTTCCTGGGTAAGTCTTTACATTTCATTTATTATTTTGATCATCTTTTATTCCTGTTTTGTTGTTCTCTCTTTTTTTTTTTTTTT
>NC_056557.1:3545288-3592788 GCF_013358625.1 Macadamia integrifolia
TTTATTTATTTTTATTTCCATTAGCATAAGGGGAAGGAACCACCTACCTTGGCCTTCTATGGCCATTCGAACATGGTTCAGTCTTAGCCTAGGATGCTCCCTCGCAAGGTGAAGGAGATGGTTGATGATACCTATCTATGCCGGCTGGCCCTTGTAGAGACCCGAAGTTTAATCCAGCATTGGTGGGGGACCTGATGGAGCGGTGGTGGCCGAGTACTCACACTTTCCACCTTCCTGTTGGCGAGATCACTATTATGCCTATGTGCTTCTATGCCTTGACAGGCATTCCATTTGGGGGTAGATCCATGACCCTACCCACAGGATTTTTTACTACCAGGGAGTTTGCAGATCTGACCAGTATCACTATTAAGGCTGGCCAGACACGCGTCTGCCTAGGGGAGATTAGTGCCCAATGGTGGACAGTCGGCCTGGGGGAGAATCCAAGCAACATGTCTTAGATAGCACGTTCCTTTCTGTTGTTTGCTGTGGGTCAGTGCCTCTTCAGTGACCTCTAAGGGGGAGTAGATATCTGCCTGATTATTTCCTCAAAGATCTTCGCATAGTAGATTCCTGGGACTGGGGTGGGGCCTCCTATGTATATCTCCTATGGTCCTTGGATTTACTGTCCTATGGAGATAGAGGCCTCAAGGGGGCAAGCTACATTATCCAGGTAACTTTTCTTCTCATATCTATTTTCTTTCAGTCACTTGATCTACACTTTCTTACTTTGATTTCTTGAAACAACCCTGCTGTTTTGAGCACCTAGGACCATAGCCTCTAAACTGAGGGATCCTGAGACATTCTTCTTCCCCTGGCCATAAAGTGGGGGATAACCAGGTGGTCCGGGCCTGACACCATCCTCCGGGGACCACGACTCGTTGTCTTTTGAACGATCTCACTGAGGTATGCCATGTCTAACGCTGAAATTCTATTTTCCTGATGCTGTTCTTGCCCTTCCTTGGTTGTGTAGGTTACTTGGAGACCATTCCATGACCTTGTGTTTCTGGATTCCGAGAGAGTTTCCTTGGCTCATCAATTGTCTAAGAATTGAGACCTTTTCCAAGGCATGTGGGGCCATGCCTGGTACTTAGGAGAGAGAGTAATACCCCAGTGGTCAGACATCGATCCATGCCCTTCTCCCGGTATTCCTCCACCCACTATGCATTGTCTAGAGATTGTCTCTGCAGACGAGATGAAGTACTTGGCTAACGGAGTATGGGAGGACTCCTTTCTTGATTCGGATAGGGACTACGGAGCCTTCCTGGAGGAGGAGATAGTGTGCACCACTCATGGTCCCAGTGGTCCAGTTGTATGTTGCCCTTTCTTGAGTATTTCCTGCAAATTCTTCCTTGGTTTGGTTTTGACTGATGTTCTTTCAGGGGAGAGTGAGACGTGTAGATCCTTCTGTTGTTCGGTCGCATGCCAGTGCTACCAATCCTTCACAAACAAGGCCCTCTACTAGTGTCGATCAGTCTTTCAGGGTTGCTAACATCCCCTTTCGTAGATTCCCTACCTGGACCTATCCCAACACGGCCAACCCCAGTCTCCCTCATCTTCTGGAGCCAACCACAGATGTAGCCACTTCACTTGGGCTGCCTATTCCTTATGATTATGTGAGTATCTGATCATTTTCCAATTAACTCTTGACTTCCTTTGGCTGATATGTTCTTTCTCAGGTGTCCCCGGAGGTCTATGCTGAGATTAGGAGGATGCACTATGGCCTGTGCAAGGTGATAGTTGCCAAGGATTAGGAGATTGCTCGGTAGGGTGCACTAATTGAGGACCTGACCCAAAGGCTCAGTAGGTTGGAGTAGCACCTGTGGATTCCCCTATGCTTCATGAGGATGGTTCAGAGTACGATTTAGATGATGGCTTCTGACCCATAGGAATTTGTTCCTGTATTTCCTACAAACACAAACACATGGATATTTTCTTTCTTTTTTTCTTTTTCCCTCCCCTTGTTTGTTCATTATTTTATTTCATCATCTCTATTAAAACTTACTTTTGGCACAAAGAAAATCTTTCTTCTTTTTTTTTTTTTTTGTTTGCTTGTAATGCTTAGGCACAATCAGTTCCATAACTCAAGTTATAATTAGAGTAATCGAGATAACACGAAAATCCAAATACTTCCTCATTTCATTACCAAGTGAATTACATGAAAAGGGGGACCACTTTCCTACCACAGATGGGATAGGTGAATAACAAGGTGGGGAGACAATTCTTGAGGTGGGTGAAAGTTCACTAACTCTTATGGGTCCGTCTTCTCTAGCTCGTATTGTCGGCTGATGTACATAGGCAAATAAAAGGACGTGTGAGTCAACCTTATCAATTTGAAATAGTTGTGGCCAAGGGTCTTCATCAAAAAATCTTCTTGTGGCTTCCCTAGGCACCTCCATGAGATATCCTGCATAGTCCTTTCCTGCAGGTACTTTTCCTAATCGGTGATAAGGTTGAATTCTAGAACTTCTCTCTTATCCCGGTAACAAAAAACTCCGAGTGGGCTTCCCTTTAATGGTATGGTGAACTTCAGTTTCTCAAGGAGCCAAATTTGAAAGTAGCAAGACTTCCCTGATAATGATCTAGTCTGAATCTATGGTCATAGCTCATGTTATCAAATCCCTTAAACATTTCTGTAAGAAACGTAGAGACGATGTCACCTCCCTTCTTCAACTGTTTTACTACCTCAATCAAAACAAATGGTGCACCATGCCTAGGAGTACGAAGAACATAACAAACTATCATGCAAAGTAAATAAACATCCGGGGATCACTACTGATGGATTCCTCCCATTGGTAGATATTGGATGAAGATCTGAGCCACCTTCAGAATGTCGATCTTCCCATACCTGACAAACTGCTTTACTTCTTCTTCTTTCCATCTGAAGAAATCTTGAATTTTCTCCAAGCAATCTTTCTACAAAGAGGGTTGGAACAAATTGCCTTTGGGTGGAGATAGCATACAAACTGGAAATTCTTCAAGAGTTGGGAAAATCTCTGCTAATCTAAACTGAAAAATATGCAGGTCAAGATACCAGTGTTGAGGCACCTATCGGAGTAATTGGTGATGTAGCTTCACACATCCAACTTGGCCAAGAAATGACACATTCATAGATTCCAGCAATCCTGGTGCCCTCATATTTATGTCTAAGGTCCATTTCCTCAACATCTTATCCAACGAGCCCATGAATTTTCCTAAAACCAATACAAACAACGAGATATGATGATTTATCAAAGCATTACTCATTAGCTAATGATTCAAACAAGCCTTTACCGCAGTTGTATCAATCTCTTCTTTTTTTTTTTTGACTTTGACTGATCAAGGGTGGAGAATAATCTAGCCTTAATAAATTGGTGCTGGGTGGCGATTTTCTTTTAGGGGATAGAATCCTGGATAAGAATGGACAGACCATAAGTGAATGACAGATACCTAATGGCCTTACATGCCAAATGGTGATTCTTGGGGGATATAATCCTAGATAAGAAGTGATAGACCAATGGGTAGATGACAGATACCTAATGGCCTTTCATGCCAAATGACAATTCTTGGGGGACACAAACTATGTTGATCTTTTAAGATACCTTGATTATTAATTTAGGAACCAATTTATTGCCTTGAGATGGTTGAGACCGCACTTGCATTTGTCAAGTTACCTACGTATCCCTCGAAAGGAATCAGGTCTGACGTAGTTTAGGCTATTCACCATTTCAGACATAATATTGTTGGGCTTGAATTTTCCTCTTAGGTCATGAATTGGGGTCTTTGTTCCCGAAGAACAAGTTCACCTACCTCTATGTGATGGGGCTTCACATTCTTGTTGAAGGCCCAGGCCATTCTCAGTTAATATTTCTTTAGATTATCCATAGCTTTCATACTTCTTTCGTCAAGAAAGTTGAGCTCATCATGTCTGGACTTCACCCATTCTCCTTCAGGTAGCTAACTATCAAGGAGTACCCTTAGGGATGGTGCTAGGATTTCCACGAGTAGAACTACCACAACCCCATATACCAAATAGAAAGGGCTTGCCCCCGTCGAGGATCATACAGAAGTCCGGTATGCCTATAAGGCAAGGGGTAACTTATCAGCCCAATCCTTGTGTGTTTCTGCCATTTTCTGTAGGGTGACTTTGATGTTCTTGTTGGCTACCTCTACTGCCCCATTGGTCTACGACCAGTAAGTGATAGATTGATGCCTTCTGATACTGAACTTTGTGTAGATTTTATTGGTCTTGCCCTAGAAATGGGACCCCTGATCTGATATCAATTCTTGAGGTACTCCATATCGCGCAATGATATTTTCTTGGATGAATTTGGCAACCTTAGCAGATGTGAGGACTGCATAGGACTAACCTTCTACCCATTGGTGAAATAATCAATGGCTACTAGGATGAACTCGTGGCCATTGGATGCTTTAGGATTGACTTTTTCAATGATATCGATGCCCCAAGTAGAGAATGGCCAAGGTGAACTGAGCAAATGCAGCTCAGTTGGCGGGATATCTATGATGTTAGCAAATATCTGACACTTGTGGCATTTTCTGACAAAGTGCATGCAATATGCTTCCATTGTGTTCCAGTAATATCCCACCCTGAGGATCTTCTTAGATAACATCTTGGCATTCATGTGGGGTCCACAAAGACCTTGATGAATTTCTTCCATGATTGTTGTGGCTTATTTCTAATCTACACACAACAACTGTATTCCATCATAGGATCTCTTGTATAAAAAATCCTCTTGGAGAATAACATAGGTGGCATATCTCCTCAGAAACTTCTTCTCTTTGTCAATTGCTTCAACTGGGTACTTTCTTTCCTTGATGAAATCCACTATATGAGTGAACCAAGATCAACCATCTACAGTGAGAGAGTTTACAAAATTCTGATAAATGGGCCTACTTCTTTGTTCTACCAAATATGGTCAGACTGTAGCCATAGGGTTGCACTCTACCAGAGAAGCCAAGGTTGCAAGGGCATCAGCAAACCTGTTGTTATCCCTCTGGAATTATTCGAACGAGATCTTCTCAAAGTGTTCAATCACCTCTTCCAAATGTTCTTGATATGGCTTCAACTTTTCATTTCTAGTTTTCCACTTTCCTTGCGTCTGACAAATGACAATGGATGAATCTCCGTAAACCTTGATCCTTTTCACACAAATGGTTAAAGTAGTTTCGAGCCCCAAAGCACAAGCTTCATATTTGGCAATATTGTTGGTACAACGGAAGCTGAGGCAAAATAATGAAGGTGAATAAAGACCATCAAGAGTGACTAGCAATATTCTCGTGCCACATTCCTTCTAATTGGTTGCTCCATCAAAGAATAACTGCCATTCATTAACTATATTTTCTTCCTCTACTGCTGCAATTCCTTCATTGGGAAAGGGATCATCTAAGGATCTTTCATCTTCTATGGGGTGAGCAGCTAAATGATTAGCTATGGCCTGGCCCTTTATAGATTTTTGAGTAATATAGGTGATGTCAAACTCTAATAGCAAAAGTAACCAATAGGCCATCCTTCCTATTAAGGCCAGTTTCTCAAAGAGATATTTAATGGGATCCATCTTTGAGATCAAATGCATAGGATAGGAAACCATGTAGTGTTGCAACCTTTTAGTTGCCAAATCAATGCAACACAAGTTCTTTCTAAAGATGTGTACCAGGTCTCATATTCCAGAAATTTCTTGTTGAGGTAATATATGGCAGGCAATTCAGGAAATGCCCATGTAAGCGAATATGAGGATTTCTGGGTCACATCCAATATATTAGCAGATTCATAGCTCAGTTGACTACAATTCGTGAACCAATTTTCAAGCTGCTAAAGAAAGATCAGCCCACGGAATGGAATGACCAATGCCAACAAGCCTTTGACAAGATCAAGGAGTACCTTATGAACCCACCAGTATTGACACAGCCAGTAGAGGGAGAACCACTTCTATTGTATCTGTACGAGGGAGAGTATTCCATGGGTGTTTGCTAGCATAGAAGGAAATAGAAAAGGGGGTAGAGTACGCCATATATTACCTCAGCAAGAAGTTTCTGAAATATGAGACTTGGTACACATCTTTGGAAAGAACTTTTGCTGTGTTGATTTGGGAAACTAAAAGGTTACGACACTACATGGTTTCCTATCCGGTGCATTTGATCTTAAAGATGGATCCAATCAAATATCTCTTCAAGAAATTAACCTTAACAGGGAGGATGGCCCGTTGGTTTCTTTTGCTATCAGAGTTTGACATCACCTATATTACTCAGAAACCTATCAAGGGGTAGGCCATAGCTGATCATTTTGCTGCTCACCCTACAGAAGATGGAAGATCCTTGGGTGATGCCTTTCTCAATGAAGGAATTGTCACGGTAAAGGAAGAAGATACAGTTAACAAATGGCAGTTATTCTTTGATGAAGCAGCCAATCAGAAGGGATGTGATGTGGGAGTAGTGCTTGTCACTCCTGATGGCCTTTATTTACCTTCATCATTTTGCCTCGACTTCCCATGTACCAACAACATTGTTGAGTATGAAGCTTGTGCTTTGAGGCTTGAAACTGCTTTAACCATCGGGGTAAAAAGGATTAAGGTTTATGGTGATTCATCCATTGTCATCTATCAGACACAGGGAAAGTGAAAAACTAGAGATGGGAAGCTGAAGCCATATCAAGAGTATCTGGAAGAGGTGATTGAACACTTTGAGAAGATTTTGTCTGAATACTTCTAGAGGGATAAAAACAGATTTGTTGATGCCCTTGCAACCTTGGCTTCTATGGTAGAGTGCAACCCCATGGCTAGAGTCCAACCATTCTTGGTAGAACAAAGAAGCAGGCCCATTTATAAGAATTCGGTGAACTCTCTCACTATGGATAATCGGTCTTGGTTCGCTTACATAGTGTATTTCATCAAGGAAAGGAAGTATCCAGTCGAAGCAACTGACAGAGAGAAGAAGTTTCTGAGAAGATACGCCACCTAGTTTATTCTCCAAGAGGATCTATTATACAAGCGGTCTTATGACGGAATATAGTTATTGTGTGTAGATGAGGAACAAGCTACAACCATAATGGAAGAAATTTATCAAGGTCTTTGTGGATCCCACATGAATGCCAAGATGTTATCTAAGAAAATCCTCAGGCTAGGATATTACTTGAACACAATGGAAGCAGATTGCATGGACTTTGTCAAGAAATGCCACAAGGGTCAGATTGCATGGACTTCGTCAAGAAATGCCACGAATTCATCTTGGTAGCCATTGATTATTTCACCAAGTGGATAGAAGCTCAGTCCTATGCAGTCCTCACATTTGCTAAGGTGGCCAAGTTCATCTAGGAAAACATCATTTCTCAATATGGAGTACCTCAAGAATTGATATCAGATCAGAGATCCATTTTTGGGGCAAGACCGATAAAATCTGCATAAAATTCGGTATCATAAGGCATCGCTCTACAGGCCACTGACCAATGGGGCAGTAGAAGTAGCTAACAAGAATATCAAAGTCATTCTATAGAAAATGGCAGAAACACACAAGGATTGGGTTGATAAGTTACCCCTTGCCTTATGGGCATACCGGACTTCTGTACGATCTTCGACAGGGCAACCCCTTTCTCTTTGGTATATGGGGTTGAGGTGGCTCTACCTTGATAGTCAGCTATCTGAAGGAGAGTGGGTGAAGGGCAGACAAGACAAGCTCAATTTTCTTGATGAAAGGTGCATGGAGGCCATGGATAATCTGAAGAAGTATTAACTGAGAATGGCCAGGGCCTTTAACAAAAATGTGAAGCCCTGCCACATAGAGGTGGGTGAACTTGTTCTTCGAGAACAAAGAGCCCTAATTCATGACCCAAGAGGAAAATTCAGGCCCAACTGGAGTGGCCTATTCAATTTTCTTGATGAAAGGTGCATGAAGGCCATGAATAATCTGAAGAAGTATTAACTGAGAATGGCCAGGGCCTTTAACAAAAATGTGAAGCCCTGCAGCATAGAGGTGGGTGAACTTGTTCTTCGAGAACAAAGAGCCCTAATTCATGACCCAAGAGGAAAAAATTCAGGCCCAACTGGAGTGGCTCATTCAGTATCAAAGAAATTTTACTAAGCAAAGCTATGAAACTCGTAGACCATAATGGCGAAGAAATACCCGGACTGTTTAACATGGATCAGCTCAAGAAATATTATGTCTAAAAGGGTGAATAGCCTGAACTACATCAGACCTGATTCCTTTTGAGGGACACATAGGCAACTTGACATGTGCAAGTGCAGTCTCAACCATCTAAAGGCAATAAATCGGTTCCTTGATTATTAATCAAACTACCTTAAAAAGATCATCATAGATCATATCCCCTAAGAATCGTCATTTGGCATGAAAGGTCATTAGGTATCTATCATACACCCATTAGTCCGTCATTTCTTACCCAGGATTCTATCCCCAAGAATTTCCATTTGGCATGCAAGACCATTAGGTATCTGTCATTCACCTATGGTCCATCCATTCTTATCTAGGATTCTATCCTCTAAAAGAAAATCACCACCCAGCACCAGTTTATCAACTCCAGTTTATTCTCCACCCTTGATCAGTCAAAGTCAAAAGAAAAAAAGAATGGCTTGATGCAATAGTGGTAAAGGTTTTTTTGAATCATTATCCAATGAGTGATGCTTTGATAAATCGTCATATCTCGTTGTTTGTATTGGTTTTAGGAAAATTCATGGGCTCATTGGATAAGACGTTAAGGAAATGGACCTTGGACATAAATATGAGGGCACTAGGATTGTTGGAATCCATGAATGTGCCATTTCTTGGCCAAGCTGGATGTGTGAAGCTATATCACAAATTACTTCGACAGGTGCCTCAACACTGGGATTCCGACCTATATGTATTTCGGTTTGGATTAGCGGAGATTTGCCCAACTCTTGAAGAATTTTGGGTTTATATGCTATCTCCACCCAAATGCAGTTTGTTCCAACCTATTTGGAGAAGAATTGCTTAGAGAAAATTCAAGATTTCTTTGGATGGAAAGAAGAAGAAGTAAAGCAGTTTGTCAGGTATGGAAAGATCGACATTCTGAAGGTGGCTCAGATTTTCATCCAATATCTACCAATGGGAGGAATCCATCAACAGCGATCCTTGGATGCTTATTTACTTTGCATGATAGATCATTATGTTCTCCGCACTCCCGGGCATGGTGCACCATCTGTTTTGATTGAGGTAGTAAAATAGTTAAAGAAAGGAGGTGACATCGTCCCTACGGTTCTTGCAGAAATGTTCAAGGGATTTGATGACATGAGCTATGGCCATAGATTCGGACTAGACCATTATTGGGGGAGTCTTGCTATTTTTAAGATTTTGCTCCTCATACCATTAAGGGGAAGCCCACTTGGCATTTTTTGTTACTAGGATAAGAGAGAATTTCTAGAATTCGATCTTATCATCGATTGGAAGAAGTACTTACAGGAAAGGACTGTGCAGGATATCGCATGAAGGTGCCTAGGGAAGCCACAAGAAGATTTTCTGATGAAGACCCCTAACCACAACTATGTCAGACTGATGGGATTGACACACACGTCCTTTTATTTGCCTATGTACATCAACCGACAATACGGGCTCAAGGAGACGGACCTAGAAGAGTTAGTGAACTTCCACCCACCTCAAGAATTGTCTCCCCACCTTGTTATTCACCTATCCCATCTATGGTAGGAAAGTGATCCCCCTTTACATGTAATTCACTTGGTAATGGAATGAGGAAGTATTTGGATTTTTGTGTTATCCCGATTATTCTATTTATGACTTGAGTTATGGAATTGATTATGCCTAAGCATTGCAAACAAACAAAAAAAAAAAAAAAAAAGAAGAAAGATTTTCTTTGTGCCAAAAGTAAGTTTTCATAGAGATGCTGAAATAAAATAATGAATAAACAAGGGGAGGGGAAAAGAAAAAATAAAGAAAATATCCATGTGTTTGTGCTTGCAGGAAATACTGGAACAAATCCTATAGGTTAGAAGCCATCATCTGAACCGTACTCAGAACTTTCCTCATGAAGCACCAGGAAGTCCACAGATGCTACTCCAACCTACTTCAGCCTCTAGGTCAGGCCCTCAATCAGTGCACCTTGCCAAGCAATCTCCCGATCCTTGGTAACTATCACCTCGCATAGGCCATAGTGCATCCTCCTAATCTCAGCATAGACCTCCGGGACACCTGAGAAAGAGTATATCAACCAAAGGAAAAATCAAGAGGAGACGTAATTTACACAGCCCCAGGTGGCCTAATCTCATTGACTCTCAGCCCCAAGTGGCCTAATTGCATTTACTCGGCCCCAGGCAGCCCAATCTCATTGACCCGGTCCTAGATAGCCTAGCCCGATTTGAAAGAACAAGCCTGGAAGACCAGATAGCCTAGCCCGATTCGAAAGAACCCACTTGGAAGACCAGATAGCGTAGCCCAGTTTGAAAGAACCCGTCTGGAAGAACAAATCATCTCGATTTGAAAGAACTCACCTAGAAAACTAGATAGCCCAGCCCGGTTCAAAAGAACCAGCCTGGAAGACCAGATAGCCCAGGCCAATTTGAAAGAACCCACCTAGAAGACCAGCGAGCCTAGCCCAGTTCGAAAGAACCTGCCTGGAAGACCAGATAGCCTAGTTCGGTTAAAAAGAACCCACCTAAGAGACTAGATAGCCCGGCCTGATTTGAAAGAACTTGCCTGGAAGACCAGATAGTCCAGCTCGGTTCGAAAGAACCCACCTGGAAGACCAAATTCCCTGACCTGGCACATGTGAAGCCCCACTAAGGAAAATAAAAAAAAAATCAACTGTTTTTTATTTATTACAAGATTGAAAGAATAGAGAATTTCTCTCTTGTAACCATCGGTCCCAGATAGTCCAGATTGGCTCGAAAGACCCAGCCTGGAGACCGTATTTTCTTGAACTAGCACATGAGAAGCCCAGCTAAGGAAGAATTAGGATCAAAGTACACCTTTTTTGCAGGATTGGAAGAGCAGTGAATTCCTTTCCACAATTGGCAGCCCCAGGTAAGTCCTCAACTTCAAAGTAGGTAGGAGATATTATTTGTTGCATTTTTCAACTCCGTCGTAACTGAGCAAGATGATGGTAGTACATGCTCCGAGTGACAAAATGTGGTTGTTCTTTTCTTTGCCCTTTGGCTGCTGGCACAGGCCTCGCCCAAATAGGGGCACTCTGTAGACACCCAATTTTGTCACCTTCCTCTGGCTATGATGAAAGATAAATCTTGGACACAACTTTTGACTTCCGAATTCCGACTGACAGAGATGTTAATGGAAACATTCCCCTACACAAAACCCTGGAAATCCCTGCGCGGGAGAGAGGAAGGTCTAATTTTGACTTTTCATATATGAAGGAATCTGGTCAAGATGACCATATAGATAAATAGTGCTTGGAAATACGATTTCGACGATATATAATACGCCAAAATTGGACCGATGGATCTCTGGCAATCATTCCTAGAAAATCACATTTTTCTATGCGCATATCGTGCCTTCCTGCACATATGCCACGCGAACTGACAGTCCCACTGGAAACCTAAAAAAATCCCTCACCTGAACTAAACACCCTAAAATTCATCCCCTACCTACCCAGAAAACCCCGAAACACTCTCGGGTTGGAAACCCTAGAAATCCCCGCTTTGGAGGGAAGGGGTCCAATTTTGACTTTTCATATATAAAGGAATCTGGTCAAGATGACCATACAGATGGATATTGCTCAGAAATACGATTTTGACGACATATGGTATGCCAAAATCAGACCAACGGATCTCCGGCAATCATTCCTAGAAAATCACATTTTTTCGTGCGCATGTCGTGCACACCGGCCACCCAACCCGTAGGCCCAGCCAAGCCCAGCCTGGCCGCACACCTGTGCACGGGCCTGCCGCAGGCTATGCATGGGTCTGCTGCACGCTGTGCGCGGGTCTGCTGCACGTTGTGCGTGGGTCTACTGCAGGCTGTGCACCGGTCTACCGCAAGCTGTGCACTGGTCTACCGCAAACTGTGCGTGGCCCCGCCCTGCACACCATGCACACATGCCCTACACACCTTGCACATGGTCCACACACCATGCACACTGTGCCCGCACACCGTGCACATTACCCGCACACCCATGCATTCGCACACCCATGACATCACCTGCACCCCCGGTAAAACTTTCTCTCTCCTCCCACTTTTTTAAAAACTACCTTTTCTGGCAAAACTTTCTCTCTTCTCGCTCTTTCAAAAACTACCTTTTTCAGCAAAACTTTCTCTCTTCCCGCTCTTTCGAAAACTATCTTTTTCAAAAAAACTTTCTCTCACCTCCCGCTTTTTCAAAAACTACCATTTTTGTTAAAACTTTCTCTCTCCTCCTACTTTTTCGAAAACTACCTTTTCTGGCAAAACTTTCTCTCTCCTCCTGCTTTTTTAAAACCTACCTTTTCTAAACTTTCTTTCTCCTCCCACTTCTCTGAAAACTACCTTTTTTAGGCAAAACTTTCTCTCTCCTCCCACTTTTTCAAAAAATATCTTTTCTGACAAAACTTTCTCTCTCCTCCCACTTTTTTGAAAACTACCTTTTTCGGAAAAACTTTCTCTCTCCTCCTGATCTTTTGAAAACTGCCTTTTTTGACAAAGCTTTCTCTCTCCTCCCACTATTTTGAAAACTATATTTTCCAAACTTACTCTCTCCTCCCGCTTTTTCAAAAATTGCCTTTTCCAATAAAACTTTCTCTCTCCTCCCGCTTTTTCAAAAACTACTCTTTCCAAACTTTCTCTCTCTTCCTGCTTTTCCAAAAATAACCTTTTTCCTGGAAAAAATTTCTCTCCTCCCATTTTTTTCTAAAAACCCCCTTTTACCCACTAGACAAAAGCCCTCCCCACCCATTTTTGCCTTCAACCCCCCTTTTACCCATTGGAAAAAAATCCTATCTCTTCACTTTAGGCAAGAGCCCCCCTTTCGTGCACTGGATAAAGGGATTCCCCCTCTCCTACTTCGTTGAAAAAAACTATAAATACCCCCTCTCTCTTAGAAAAAGACACAAAAAAAACCTGAATCCCCTTTCAGAGTGAAATTTTCCTCCCCTCCCCCCTCTTGATTTTCTTCTAATCTTCAGAGCGATCTTCGCCAAGATCCAAAAACTCATACGGATCTTCGAAGTGTTTTTCAGGATCTTAAAGATCTTCAATCCAAATTCCTAGTTAGATCAAAATTTTAGCCAAAAATAGTATGTTCTTGAGCCACCTCCCTTCAGTGCTCTTGAGTTTTCTTGAGCGTTCTTGAATGTTCTTAAGTGTTCTAAAGCATTCTTGAGCATTCTTGAGATAGAAAGCCCCCCCTTTTTTGAGGACCTTCGGGTCAACGAACAGATCTTTGTTAAGATCTAAAACTCTGTTCGGATCTTCAAAGTGTTCTTTGGGACTTTGGAGTTCTTTAATCCATTGTTAGGTAAGCCCATTTTTTTTTTAGAAATAGCCTTTTCTAGCCGAACCTCTATCCGAGTGTCCCTAGAATCTTTTCAGAAATAGCCATTCCCAATGGAAGCTCTGTCGAAGTGTCACCTCAGCCTAACACTCCCTTAGCCTATCCCCAGTGGAAGCTCTGTCAGAGTGCCACCTCATCACAAGCCCAAAAATGGCCTTTCCTAGCCGAACCTCTGTCCGAGTATCCCTGGAATCTTTCTAGAAATAGCCATTCCCAGCGGAAGCTCTATTGAAGTGCCACCTCAACCTAGCCCTCCCTTAGCCTATCCCCAGCGGAAGCTCTGTCGGAGTGCCACCTCATCCCAAGCCCTCCCTTAACCTTCCCTAGCCAAAGCTCTATCCGAATCCAAAGCTGGAAATAGCCTTCCCTAGCCGAAGTTTTGTCCGAATCCAAATCTGAAAACGATCGTTCCTAGCTAAAACTCTATCCAGATAACATCACAATCAGTATTTCTCAAGAAAGGAAGTTGAAGGTTAAGACCATCTTCCCCTGAGCCAGGAGAATCCAAATATAGTCTGAGCCACTACCAATCAGGGGCCCACCCTCTTAAGCCAAAACAAGGATCAAATTCAGGTATAATCTCTCTCCTCATTCAAGCATAATGTAGACATCTAATAAGCCTTGTTTTAGTGTATATAATAGTTTGAATTCAATTAATGTATATCTGTGTGATAACTTAGCCATACATGTGGAATAGTAATAATTATGGAAAATATTTGTTCTCAAGCATCTAGTAAGAAGACCGATTGAACCGGGTAGATTGGGTGCTTAACACCTTCCCAACTCTGTAACCTGTCACTTACCCTAAATCTCTGGACCAGACCAAATTTTGAGTCCTTTTCTTAGGAATCGGGCCCACCCTCGGGTCCTAGGCCCATAATCTTAGGTGGTGACTCCAAACCCCATTTGTATGATCCCGATCCTTGAATTGGACCATCATCAAAACACTATCTCAAACGATGAATTTTACACCCTTACGAAATATGCCTCCATGTATCTCCAAGCTGTAATACGGTGGTACGGAGCACGCAAGTGAAGCACACATGACTCAAACCCCCTCCCCCCTCCACACGAAGGTGAAGAGAGAGAGAGGAGAGAGCATGAGGATCCATCTTCGGCGTTTACCCTCACAAGCAGCCAAGTATAAGGATCCAGGGAGCCCAACCATAGCTTGTGTCATAGGCAACACCCACATTGAGCATGCTTTACTTGACCTTGGAGCAAGTGTGAATCTTTTTCCTTACCATGTGTATAAGCAACTAGGATTGGAAGAATTGAAAGCCACTGGATCTACTCTTCAGTTGCTAGATAGGTCCATTAAGATTCCTAAAGGGATGGTTGGGGATGTCTTACTTAAGGTGGGGGAATTTATTTTCCCTGTTGATTTCACTGTGTTAGATACCAAGGCCTTCTCAACCAAGAATGAGATCCCAACAATTCTAGAAAGACCATTCCTGGCTACCAGTAATGCATTAATCAATTATCGGAATGGTTTCCTACAGTTATCTTTCGGTAACCTAATTGTTGAGTTTAACATGTTTAGGATAGGTAAGAAGAGATCAATATGCTTGAGCATTTTCTGGATTTTTCGGATGATTTAATTACCAGCTTTGATATTGATTTTAATTCAGAACTCCAAGAGTGTATGGATGAGTTGGATGATGATAGTGAAACTTTCTTTTCTGAAGTATTGAGTCTTCACATACTTGTGGAGGCCTTAGGACCCATTTCCAATTCCATTCCCAAACCTTCCATAGTTGAGCCCCCTAAGCTAGATCTTAAAGAGTTGCCATCTAATTTGACATATGCTTTCCTAGGGCCTAACCAGACTCTTTTGGTAATAATTTCTTCAAATTTGACTTCTAACCAGGAAGAAGAATTACTCAAAGTGTTAAAAAGACAATAAGGAAGCCCTAGGTTGGACCATGGCTGATATCAAGAGTATAAGTCTTTCTATTGATGTTAGAGAGGTTAGCTGGACATGATTACTATTGTTTTCTTGATAGATATTCCGGCTATAACCATATCCCAATTGCTTTAAAGGACCAACATAAGACCACTTTTACATGCACATATGGAACATTTGTTTATAGGCTTATGCCCTTTGGGCTTTGCAATGCCCCGGCTACATTCCAACGATGCATTATAAGCATCATTTCTGACATGGTTGAAAAATTCTTAGAAGTATTTATGGATGACTTTTTGATTCATGGAAATCCTTATTCTGAGTGTCTTCACCATCTTTCACTAGTTTTGAAAAGATGCATTTAAGAATTTGATTTTGAATTGGAAGAAATGCCATTTAATGGTTAAATCTAGTATTGTTTTATGCGGCCATGTAATATTCAAGGAGGAAATTAAAGTAGATAGAGCCAAATTGGATTTAATTGTTAATTTACCACCTCCCAAATCTGTTAAGTACGTCCAAATTTTTTAGGGCATGCTGGCTTCTACAGAAGGTTTATAAAGAACTTCAGTCAGTGTAGACACCCAATTTTGTCACCCTTTCCTGGCTATGATGAAATTTTGATCTTGGACGTGACTCCCAGCTTCCGATCAATAGAGATGATGATGGAAACATTCCCCTACCTGAAACCCTGAAAACCCCCGTGCGGGAGAGAAGAAAGTCCAATTTTGACTTTTTATATACGAAGGAATCTTGTCAAGATGACCATATAGATGGATAGTGCTCAAAAATATGATTCCAACGATATATGGCACGTTAAAATTGGATCGATAGATCTCCCTTGATCATCCCTAAAAAATTATACTTTCCCGTACGTATGCCGCACACGTGGACAGTCTTGCTGGAAACCTGGAAAAATCTCCTACCTACCCTAAACACCCTAAAATTCATCCCCTACCTACCCAAATAACCTGAAAAACACTCCCCTACCTGAAACCCTGGAAACCCTCGCACGGGAGAGAAGAGGGTCCAATTTTGACTTTTTATATACGAAGGAATCTGGCCAAGATGATCACACGGATGGATAGTGCTAAAAAATATGATTTCAACGATATATGTCACGTCAAAATCGGACTGACGGATCTCCCGTGATTGCCATCAGAAAAATCCATAATGGCAAGCGTGCTTGCTGCCCATGGCTACAGCCAATGGCCGTAGCACAAGGCTACTGCCCATGGCAGCAGCACATGGCTACTGCCCATGCACTATAGCACAAGGTGCTAGCCAGCCATGCGCTCCCACCCAACAGACCCACGACCCCGGGGCATAGGCCCACAGCCCCACCCAGCAGGCCCTTGCCCCGACAGGCATAGGCTTGTGCCCCCACCTAGTAGGCCCAAGCCTGAGCCCAGTAGGCCAGTGCCCCTGTGGGCACAGACCCGAGCCCCCGCAGGCGCAGACCCATGCCCCCGTGGGCATAAGCCTGTGCACTCGCTGCTCACCTGTGCACTTTGGCCAACAGGCTAGCCCACGCCCATGCTCACACTTGCTGCTACCCAGCTTGCTTATCTACTGCCTATACCCGTGCCCTCTCTGCCTTGCCTACCTACTACCCATGCCCGCATCTTTATCCACTGCTACCCATATCTACGGGCTATGCTTGCCACCCCTGCCATGGTGCGCCATGCCATAGTGTCGTGCACCCACACCCCCATGCCATAGCCTCACACCCACATGCCACTGCCCATGTGCCATACGCCTACACCTATGACATTGCCTGCATTGCCTGCCCTCCTATACTAACTGTGCTCGGTGCACTTCAGCCCAATCTTACATGCCGCCGGTAATAGCCAAGATTGGTTTTCTGCTGGCCCGATGGGTGAAGGGATTCCCCCTTCATCCACTTAAAAAAAAATCCCACTTTTTTGGCTAAGGATTCTCTCTCCCAAAAACTCTCTTTTACTCATTGGATAAAAGCCCGATTCACCCATTTTAGTCCAAAAACCCCTTTTGTCCATTGGATAGAAGCCTGCTTCATCCACTTTAGGCAAAAAACCCTCTTTCGTCTGTTAGATAAAGATGTTCCCTCCTTTGGATTTTACACACAAAACAACCCCACCTCACTCCATAGTAGTGAAGCTCTACCCTCTCTCCTCCACTCCCCTTCTTGATTTTCTTCGGGTCTTTAGAGTGATCTTCATCAAGATCCGAAATCTTGTTCAGATCTTTGAAGTGTTCTTTAGGACTTTAAAGATCTTTAATTTGAGTTCTTAGTCCAATCCATTTTTTGGAAAAAATAGTGTGTTCTTCAACTCCCTCCTTTGAGTGTTCTTGAGTTTTACCAGAAAGAGAAATCCCTCCCCCTTTGAGATTCTTCAGGTCTACGAAGAGATCTTTGTCAAGATCTGAAGCTCTGTTTGGATCTTCAAAGTGTTCTTTAAGGCTTTGGAGATCTTCAATCCAACTTTAGGTCAATCCACTTCTTTCCAAAAATAGCAGTTCCTAGCAAAAGCCTTGTCCGAGTGCCCCTGGAATCTTTCCAAAAATAGCCATTCACAATGGAAGCTCTGTCGGAGGTGCCACCTCAGTCTAGCCCTCCTCTAGCCTATCCCCAGTGGAAGCTCTGGCAGAGTACCACCTCTTCCTAAGTCTAAAAATAGCCTCCCCTAATCGAAGCTTTGTCCGAATCCAAATCTAGAAATAGCCTTCCCTACCCGAAGCTCTGTCCGAATCCAAATTCAAAAATAACCATTCCTAGCCGGAACTCTATCTGCATAACATCACAATCAACATCTCTCAAGAAAGGAAGTTGGAGGTCAAGACCATCTTCCCCTAAGCCAGGAGAATCCTAAAGACAATCAGAGCCAATATTAATCAGGGGCCAACCCCTCTTGACCCGAAACAAGGGTTAAGTTCAGTTATAGTTTCTCAACCCAATTATCATTATGTAGACTTTATAGAGACCTTGTTTTAGTGTATATAGTAGTTTGAATTCAATTAATGTATATATGTGTGATAACTTAGCCATGCATTTGGAATAGTAATAATTCTAAAAAATGTTCGTTCTTAAGCATCAAGTAGGAAGACCGGTTGAACCAGGCAGATTGGGTGCCTAACACCTTCCTAATTTATAACTTGACACTTACCTAAATCTCTAGACCAGACCAATTTCTGGGCCCTTTTCTGAGGAATTGGGCCCACCCTAGGGTCTTAGGCCCTATAACCCTAGGTGGCAACTCCAAACCCCCATTTGTATGATCTCGATCCCAGTATTAGACTATCATCAAACCCCTATCTCGAATGACAAATTTCACACTCTTATGAAATAGGCCTCCATGTATCTCCAAGTAGTGATACGACAGTGCAGGGCCTACAAGCAAAGCACATATGACATAAACCCCTCCCCTCACATGAAAGAGAAAGAGAGAGGAGAGAGGATGGGATACAAGTCCTTTTCCCCCCAAGGGAAGAGAGACGTCTCATCATCTCAGGCCACTACCCTCACAGTGGTGACTTCACTGGGAATTAATGTCAAGCTTCCAATACTAGATGCTACCTTTAAATACAAGAACATTTTCCACCACATTTTTTTGAAAACGTGTTTGGCTAACCCCATGTTTGTAATTGTATTAACTAACCACATCATGCATCATGCTCGAAGTGAAATCATTTGGCGAGAGACTCCTTGTCATGCCTGTACCCTCGGGGAGGTCAGTGCATGTCATAGAAAGTACTCTGAGAGCAAATGATACTCGCTTCCTATACAAGAGTGGAAGGTATCATCAAATGGTGAAGATATTGCATTTGTGCCAGTACCCTTGGGGAGGTCTGCGCACTTTATAACATTCTGAGATCGAATGCGTCATCAAATGGTGAGGATGTTCATAATCGTGCCAGCACCCTCGAGGAGGTCTGTGCACTTTAAGGCATTCTGAGATCGAATGATGGTTACCCTACATTACACTTTTGCACACAATCACTCACGGTTCCTCTACACCGTGGCCAATTGCTTAACCTCGTGTGTAGTCACAAGTAATAAGAAAAGAAGTCACCCTCTTGATTTCGTACCTACGGGTATATCAAAACGATCACATACCTTACGTATATAAATCCTATTAAGGAAGATTTGTCAGTCCTATTGCATCCACTGCATGATCGCATCATGTAAAAAATAGATCAAGAAGGAAGGAGCGCCACAAGCTAACTGTAGAACTTATTTGCGGTCTTGAAAAAGCATGTTCCTATATTATATTCCCATCATAAAGAATTTATTTCCTAAGTGGGTTTCGGATAAAAGGTGTCCCTCCTCCTTAAGGAAAATATCCAAATACGTGACTTAGGGGCAATCTCGTCAGAGTCACGTAAAGTCCCAAAAAGTCCCGAGAAAATTAGGAAGAAGGACATCTAGTGGGAAAAAGAGTAAGGAAAGCATGACTTTATTACATGGAATGTCTTATGGGAATATTCTCGACAAGCCATTTGTATGAATCTCCCACTTATGACATTAAGTGGACTAGGGGCATCGAACCCTATCCACCCCCATCATTAAGCGGACTAACTTTGGATGGATCATTAGTTGTTAATCTAGTGAATGTGTGAATAAGGGGTTGAAAATTCAAGAATCCTAAAATAAGACAATTTTGGTTCAGGCACAATTCCACACCTCAAGTATTCTCCAAGGTCCCTTTGGACGCATCAAGGTAATCGGCTGACTCACCTAAGTCCGATGTCATCTCCATCATCTCCTCGACACTATATACCACCAAGTGATTATAGCCCAATTAGTATGGATCCACACGACTCTGAATCACCCGAACAGGCCTAGGTCCATCTCGTGGAGACCTTACAAATAGAAATGGCTGAAGTCAAGAGTGGGATAGCTCAGATATTGCATGCATTATAGAACCCTCCTACAGCTAATCCCAGGAATGAGTTGGCACCGGCTACGGGAGATGTGGAATAGAATGGAGCTACAGGTTATCATGGAAATTCTTCCCAAGTTGACTTAAGAGAACTGGAGTAAGTTAGACCAATCGATCAGAGAGGATCTTCACCTACCCGTCCCAATGGTCAATGAGGGGCCTATTCCAGGGTCCCTCCACCTAGGGTAGTGATCAAAGATGAGGAAGAGGAATTTGTGGCACACGTTTGAATGGAGCCTCCAAAGATGGAGAAAGAAAGGAAACTCAGAGATCAATAAGAAAAGTTGGAAAACATGATTCGAGTGGGAAAAGGTTTAGAAAGTCAAATAGTGAATTTTGATGAAATGAGTTTCTTTCCTGGGGCAAGGATTCTTGAGAAATTCAAGTGGTAGACTGATAGGTTTGACGGGTCAGGGGACCCCAAAGCTCATCTCAAAGTCTTCCTCAGCATCGCCAAGTCGTGGTAGCTTGCAGACAACCAGATGGGGCAAGCCTTCATGCTAACCCGATCAGGACTAGCACTAAGGTGGCTCACACAGTTGGAGTCATCCCAAACTCAGAATTGGACCACAGTGGTTAAAGCCTTCACCAAGCAGTACTCATACAATATTGAGGTGGATGTGAAACATTGAAAGCTTGAGACATTGAGATAGCATCCTGGAGAAGGATTCACCGCCTTCTTGATGAGGTTCAGAGAAAAGGCTGCTAAGATGGTAGATCGGCCTTCAGAAGCAGAGCAGGTGGAGATGTTAATAGAGAACTTGTCAAAGCCCTATTATGATGTTCTTTACTATCAACATCTCCAAAATTTTATGCCTTGATAGCCACTGGCACACGGGTGGAAAACAAAATCCTAAGGGAAGCTCAGTATCAAGGATATTCCCCAGATGCAAGCAAAAACACTACAATTGGATGGGGAAAGGGTTCGGAAACTAATATGGTGAGTGTAGTTTTAATAGTCAGGCTCGTCAGCCACTTCTTCATAGCCATTCATAATATAAGCAGATGCACCCTCCTAGAAGGACCCTCATCCAAAAAGGCAGTTTTCTGATTTGGGAATGCCCATGACAACAGTATATGAGAAGTTAAAGAAACAAGGATTGCTAGGGAAAGTGGCTCCAAGAGTAATCAGCAACCCTCCTCTAGATTGGTATAGGGATCATGAATATTGTGCTTTCCATACTCAGAAAGGGCACACCACTGAAAGATGCATAGGTCTTCTACATGTGATCCAGGACTTGGTAGATAATGGGACCATTGAAGTTAAGGTCAAGCAATCTTCCAATGTCAACACCAATCCACTCCCTGATCATGTGAACAATCTAAAGGAAGAAGCCATAGAGAGTGATCCCACTCAACTGATTGTACCTAGAGCTCTGAAGAATCATATGGATGCCCGCGTTTACAGGAAACTCATGAGTCAAAGGGCTGGAGTCATAAGGATTCTCAGAAGAAGAGAGAATCATCAAAAGATCGGACTCCTGCTGTTCAGCCTTCCTTATCAACTGAAGAATCCACCGTACCATATCACCACCCCCCACCATACCTTCCACCTCACCAAATTATCAGCCTCCACTATATCATCAACCTTCCCCCCATCATCAAAGTGAAGGAACCTCCTCATCCTATCACCCCCAATCTTTATATCCTACCTCTCACATTACATCTTCTTCATATCATCCCGCTTCTTATCCCTCATCACCCTTATACCAATCCCATTCTCAGGGTTTGGTATATAACCCAAGAGAAGGATAGATGGATGGGTACAACTGGAAGGATATAATTGCACTACCAGACTCCCCAAAGATGACCTCATCAATAGGATCAATGAATGCTTTAGGAGAAGACCAGGAGAGTGATCCCACTTCTCTAATTTAGCCCGCTATATCTTCAGAGGACAATCCAGAGCTGATTGAAGAAGTGACAGATGACCTCCTCAGAGCAGTGATAACATTGTCAGTAGGGGAATAAATCAAAGTGCATGCCTCCCTAATCCACATAGGGAGTGACACGGAGGATGATGACAAAGACGAAAGCAAAGATGAGAATGATGGAGATGACTCTGATTCTCAAAATGATGATGAGTATCTAGGCTAGGATGACTACCAAGGGCCTTGGTACAATGACTATGATGATGAGTCAGAATATTACTCACCAGAACATCCAACATGTTTCTCAGTCTATGCTATTAGTGGTGATGATCTAATAGTTGATCCGACAGGTGGAATTTACCCTTTCCTCTACATGGGAGGAGATGATTCTACGTTAGATTCAGAAAGTGATGAAGGATCTAGAGAGCCAATGCAAGTTTACCTAGATGAACTCGAATCCTCATTAAAGATGGAGGAAAAGCTGTGTGAACTGTGATGATGAAGATTGTTATCTCGCAGAGATTATTGTGAAAAACCTGCCAACGTGATGGAAACTAAAAGTGGGAAAGACTACAAGGGCAAGGCTCCAGCGGTAGATTAGAAAAGAACTAATGAGGCAGGAACTAGCAGAGTGAAGAAAGAGCCAGAGAACGCGGTCTTGGCTCAACTCAAGAAGTCCCAAGCAAACATCTCAATCTAGGGATTGTTGATGTCATCCCTCGCACACTGTGAAGCAGTCTTGAAGTCCCTCACTAATGTGCAAGTGCCGATCAAGATAAATCTGGCATAGCTCACACATATAGTAGGGGCAACATATGTGATACAATCCCTGATGTTCTCAGATTCAGAGCTTCCCAAAGGGGTCCAGCACAATTGAGCCCTCCACATCACGGTAGAATGTCTTGACAAAGTGGTTCCCTAGGTTCTTGTTGACAACGGGTCCACTTTGAATGTGCTACCATTGAGATCGGTAAAGAGTATTGGCATTAACTTGGAAGAAATAAGGCCAACCACCCAAACCAAATGGGTTTATGACAATACCAAGAGGAAGATCCTTGGCATCATTACCCTAACTGTAAAAATTGGCCCGATGAAGTTTGATATTGATTTCTAAGTCATTGATATACCAGCATCTTTTAACATGCTCTTGGGAAGGCCTTGGTTGCATCCTACGAAGGCATTGTCCTCTAGTCTCTATCAAAAAATGAAGTTCATTCATGAGGGAAAGGTGGTCACAGTAGCTGGAGTTCCCAAAGTGGTTAACACTTTAGCCAACATTGAAAATGGGGAAGAATAAGACCAAGAGGTCCAACTAAGTGGTTTTAAATTAGACACAACTTGTGCGGCCATTACTAAAGAAGTGCCAAAGGAGGAAGTCCCAGCTAACTATGAAGCCATCTGGAGTCCACCAGTAAATCAGATGATGAAGAATATACAATATTTTCCTGACATGGGACTAGGGAAATATCATTAAGGAGTTCCAAAGCAGCTTAGTTTGGCAGTGAACAAAGGAAAGAATGGTCTCGGTTACACTCCTCTGACCACCTAAGGGCAAAAAGTGCTGAGGATGACTAGGAAGATCTGTGTCTCCTACTATCCTACTCTTAATGGGTATTTTGTCAAAGAAGGAGAGGATTTCCCCTTTTATGGAAATGTGGAGCCATGGTTTAATGAAACCGTAACAAAGATGCAACCAAGATTTGAAGTGTTTTTCAAGACAAGTTCGACTGGGTGATTCATGAAGTCGAACAATAAAAAATGCTAGTCAATGAAAGTGACCAAGATAGTTGCATCACTGGGATAGCATAAATTGCATTGATTAAGACTGGGTTTTCCTCTGGTTATCCTACAACATTGATCCAATCGAAAGAGACACCAAGTCCTCAAGTCCTCCTAAAAAGAGAATGGAAAAAGAAAATAAGGCTCACCTGGAGTCTGTCACTTTCCATTGATGTGAAAAGCTACATTTTCTCCCTCCTATGAGAGCCAAGAGCCCGAGAGTTGCATGAGCTCAAATCTCGTCCTTTCATAGGAAAAGCATGTATGCAAAGCAAAGGAGAGCATAGAGAATGATGGTGTGTATGTACTATGCCCAAACCAACTGCAACAGGAAGTCTCGTGAAGGTGGTCAAAGAAGTGACCGAGGCATCGAGATGGCATCCCTCAATAGGCTCGAAAAGATGGACTTCATAGAAAGGGATTGAGCAGTCTCCACCAATCTTCACCCCTCAGAAAGTTCAACTTTCGAGAGCACGAGATTGATCAGTTGGTATTCATGAAGAAGCAGGCAACTATCTAGAGGAACTATTGTGCCACTAAAGAAATAGCAACAACTTTCTCAGAAGGAAACAAAGGCCATTTGCCACACCTCCTTATCCAGCAAGCCACTGGACCACTCTTGAACTGGATAAGCATTGGAGAAAACTTCAAGTTTGCTCATGCTATTAAGTCAACCAGCTTGAATACCTCTGGCAAAAGCATCAGGCCAGTTATCAACTCTGTAGTCGAGTCTATTGTTTATGATTTTATGTCGGCCTCCCCTCTTGAGGAGAGTCCAAAGTCCTTGTATATAGTCTATTACTCCTTTTTCTATGAATTAAATTTTTGATTCAGATTATGACTTGCCTCTTTTTTCTGATAATGATCTTAATAAATATTAAGAATCAATAAAATAATGTAAAAAACCCACCAGTATTGACGCCACCGATGGAAGGAGAACCAGTTCTGTTGTATCTGTCTGTGGGAGAGTATTCCATGGGTTCTTTGCTAGCACAAAAGAAGACATAAAAGAGGGCAGAGCATGCCATATATTACCTTAGCAAGAAATTCCTAGAATATGAGACACAGTACACATCTTTGGAAAGAACCTGTGCTGTATTGATTTGGGCAACAAAAAGGTTACGACACTACATAGTTTCCTATCCGATGCACTTGATCTCAAGGATGCATCCCATCAAATACCTCTTCAAGAAACCAGCCTTAACAGGAAGGATGGCCTGTTGGTTGCTTTTACTGTCAGAGTTTGACATCACCTATGTTACTCAGAAATCTATCAAGGGGTAGGCCATAACCGATTATTTGGCTGCCCACCCCTCAGAAGATGGAAGGTCCTTGGATGATGCCTTTCCCGATGAAGGAATCACAGCAATGGAAGAAGAAGACACAGTTAATGAATGGCAGTTATTCTTTGATGGAGCAGCCAATCAGAAGGGATGTGGTACGGGAATATTGTTTGTCACTCCTAACGGCCTTTATTTGCCTTCATCATTTCACCTCGATTTCCCCTGTACCAACAACATTGCTGAATATGAAGCTTATGCTTTGGGACTAGAAACGGCCCTGACCATTGGGGTTAAAAGGATCAAGATGTATGGAAATTCATCCATTGTCATTTGTCAGACACAGGGAAAGTGGAAAACTAGAGATGAAAAGCTGAAGCCATATCAAGAACATCTAAAAGAGGTAATTGAACACTTTGATAAGATTTCATTCAAGTACTTCCAGAGAGATAACAACAGGTTTGCTGATGCCCTTGCAACCCTGGCTTCCATGGTAGAATGCAACCTTATGGCTAGGGTCCAACCATTCTTGGAAGAACAAAGAAGCAAACCCATTTATCAAAGTTCAGTGAATTCTCTCACTTTTGATGGTCAGTCTTGGTTCGCTCACATAGTGGATTTCATCAGGGAAAGAAAGTACCCGATTGAAGCAGCTGACAGAGAAAAGAACGTTTTGAGAAGATATTCCACCCAGTTTATTCTTTAAGAGGATCTATTATACAAGAGATCCTATGATGGAATACAGTTGTTGTGTGTAGATGAAGAACAAGCTACAACCATCATAGAGAAAATTCATCAAGGTCTTTATGGACCCCACATGAATGCCAAGATGTTATCTAAGAAGATCCTCAGGCTGGGATACTACTGGAACACCATGGAAGTAGATTGCATGGGCTTTGTCAAGATATGCACAAGTGTCAGATATTTGTTAATATCATACATATCCCACAAACAGAGTTTCATTCGCTCAGTTCACCTTGGTCATTCTCCACTTGGGGCATCGACATCATTGGAAAGATCAACTCTCAGACATCTAATGGTCATGAATTCATCTTAGTAGCCATTGATTATTTCACCAAGTGGGTAGAAGCTCAGTCCTATGCGGTCCTCACGTCTGCTAAGGTAGCCAAATTCATCCAAGAAAATATCATCTCTCGATATGAAGTACTTCATGAATTAATATCAGATCAGGGATCCCATTTCCGAGGTAAGACCAACAAAATCTGCATAAAGTTCAGTATCAGAAGGCATTGCTCTACCACTTGCAGGCCATAGACCAATGGGGCAGTAGAAGTAAGTAATAAGAACATCAAAGTCATCCTACAAAAAATGGCAGAAACACACAAGGATTGGGCTGATAAGTTACCCCTTGCCTTATGGGCATACCAGACTTCTGTACAATCCTCGATAGGGGCAACCCCTTTCTCTTTGGTATATAGGGTTGAGGCAGTTCTACCTATAGAGATCCTGGTACCATCCCTAAGGGTGTTTCTTGATAGTCAACTACCTAAAGTAGAGTGGGTGAATGTCAGACATGACAAACTTAATTTTCTCGATGAAAGGCATATGAAAGCTATGGATTGTCTAAAGAAATACTAACTGAGAATGGCCAGGGCCTTTAACAAGAATATAAAGCCCCACCACATAGAGGAGGGTGAACTTATACTTCGAGAACAAAGAGCCCCAATTCATAACCCAAGAGGAAAATTCAGGCCCAATGGGAGCGGCCCATTCACTGTCAAAGAAATTCTACCAGGCAAAGCTGTGAAACTCATAGACCACAACGGCGAAGAAATACCTAGACTGGTCAATATGGATCAACTCAAGAAATATTATGTCTGAAAGGGTGAATAGCATGAACTAAGTCAGACCTGATTCCTTTTGAGGGATACGTAGGCAACTTGACATGTGCAAGTGCGGTCTTAATCATCTAAAGGCAATAAATTGGTTCATCGATTAATAATCAAAGTATCTTAAAAGATCATCATAGTCTGTGTCCCCAAGAATCACCATTTGGCATGAAAGGCCATTAGGTATTTGTCATCCACCTATTGGTTCGTCACTTCTTATCCAGGATTATGTCCCCCAAGAATCTCCATTTGGCATACAAGACCATTAGGTATCTGTCATTCACCTATGGTCCGTCAACTCTTATCTAGGATTCTATTTCCTAAAAGAAAATTGCCACCTAGCACTAATTTATCAAGGCTAGTTTACTCCCCACCCTTGATCAGTAAAAAAAAAAAAAAAAAGAGCTTGATGCAATAGTGGTAAAGGCTTATTTGAGTCATTAGCTAATGAGTAATGCTTTGATAAATCATCATATCTCTTTGTTTGTGATGGTCTCAGGAAAATTTATGGGCTCATTGGATGAGACGTTGAGGAAATGGACCTTAGACATGAGCATAAGGGCGTCAGGATTCTTGGAATCCATGAATGAGTCATTTCTCGCTCAGATTGGATGTGTCTTCTACATCACCAATTACTCTGGCAGCTGCCTCAACACTGGGATGCCAGCCTACATGTGTTTTGATTTGGATTAGTAGAAATCTACCCAACTCTCAAAGAATTCTGGGTTTGTATGTTATCTCCACCCAATGGCCAGTTGTTCTAACCGTCTTTGAAGAAAGATTACTTAGACAAAATTCAAGACTTCTTCGAATGCAAAGAAGAGGAAGTGAAGCAATTTGTCAGGTATGGGAAGATTGACATTCTGAGGGTGGCCCATATCTTTATCCAATATTTACTAATGGGAGGAATCCATCAACAGAGATCACAAGATGCCTATTTACTTTGCATGATAGCTCGCTATGTTCTCTGCACTCCCAAACATGGTGCACCACCCATTCTAATTGAGGTAGTAAAATAGTTGAAGAAGGGAGGTGACATCATCCCTATGGTTCTTATAGAAACACTCAAGGGATTCGATGACATGAGCCATGGCCATAGATTCGGATTAGATCATTATCAGGGAGTCCTACTGTTTTCCAAATTTGGCTCCTTGAGAAATTGAAGTTAACCAAGCCATTAAAGGGAGGCCCACTCGAAGTTCTTTGCTACCAGAATAAGAAGGAAGTTCCAGAATTCGACCCTATCATTGATTGGGATAAGTACCTATAAGAAAGGACTGTGCAAGATATCACATGGAAGTGCCCAGGGAGGTCATAAAAAGATTTTTTGATGAAGATCCCTGGCTGCAATTATGTCAGGTTGATGGGATTGACTCATACATCCTTTTATTTGCCTATGTACATCAGCTGAAAATATAGGCTCGAGGTGATGGACCCAAAGGAGCTAGTGAATTTTCATCCACCTCAAGAATTGTCTCCCAACCTTATTACTCACCTATCCCATCTGTAGTAAGAAGATTGTTCCCCTTTTTATGTGATTCACTTGGTAATGGAATGAGGAAGTATTTGGATTCTCGTGTTATCCCGATTAATCTAATTATGACTTGAGTAATGGAATTGATTATGCCTAAACATTACAAACAAAAAAAAAAAGTTTTTCTTCGTAGCAAAGGTAAGTTTTCATTCATAAGATGCTAAAATAAAATGATGAACAAACAAGGGGGAGGGAAAAAGAAAAAGAAAAAAAAATATACATATGTTTGTATTTACAGGAAATGCGGGAAAAAATCCCTATAGGTCAAAAGTCATCATCTGAACCATACTCTGAATCATCCCCATGGAGTATCGAGGAACCCGCAGATGCTAATCCAGCCTACTCCAGCCTTTGTGTCATATCTTGAATCAGTGCATCCCGTTGTGTAATTTCCTTCTTGTGGGAACTAACTTGGCTCTCCAAGGTGGAAATCCTCCCATCCTAAGGAATATAGGAAAGGATCAATAAGAAGAATAATGAAAGAAGAAAGACAATAGGAAAAGGGGGGAAAGTATGAAATACCTGGGCAACAATTGTCTCGTATAGGCCATAACGCATCTTTCTGATCTTAGAATAGATCTTCGGAGACACCTGAGAAAGAGCATATCAACCAAAGGAAGTTAAGAGTTAATTGAAGGATGATCAGATACTCACATAGTCATAAGGAATGGGCAGCCCAAGGGAAGCGTCTACATCTGTGTTTCGCTCCAGAAGATGAGGGATACTGAGGTTGGCCGCGTTGGGATAGTTCCAAGTGGGGAAGCCACAGAAGGGGATGCTAGTAACTTTGAGAGACCCACTTGCACTAGTAAAGGGTCCCGCTTATGAAGAATCAATGGCACTGACTTGCGACCGAATAGTAGAAGGGTCTACACGTCGCACTCTCCCCTGAATAAACATTAGTCAAAGACCAAAACAAGAAAGAATTTGAAGGAAATACTTAAGAAAGGGCAATATACCACTGGACCATCAGGACCAAGAGGGGTGCATACTGTCTCCTCCTCTAGGAAGGCTCTGTAGTCCCTATCCTAGTCAAGAAAAGAGTCATCCCATACTCCATCAGCCAAACACTTCATCTCATCTACTAGGATGATCTCTGGGCAGTGCATAGTGGGTGGAGGAAGACCGGAGAGGGGCATGTCTTGATATCCGACCACTGGGGCACTACTCTCTCTCTCTCTCAAATACCAGACATGGCCCCAAATGCCCCAAAAAAGGACTCGGTTCTCAGATAAGTGTTTGGCCAATGCAAATCCTTCAGAATCTGGAAATCCGTGGCAATGAAATGGTCTCCAGGTGACCTGAAAATCCAAGGAAAAGTAAGTATAGCATGAGATAGAAGGAACTTCAGTGTCAAACATGGCATACCTCAGTGAGATTGTTCAAAAGAGAATGAGCAGTGGTCCCCAGAGGATGGTGCCGAGCCCTGATCACTTGATTGTCCCCCAAACTCATGGCTACAGGGAAGAAGAACGCCTAAGGGTCCCTCAATCTGGGAGCTATGGTCTCCAAGTGCTCAAAACACCAAGGCTATTTCAAGAGATTAAAGTAAGAAAGTGCAATCCAAATGAATGAAAGGAAATGAGTACAAGAAGGAAAGTTACCTACAGAATGTAGCCTACCCCCTTGAGGCCTCTGTCTCCATATGATAGCAGGTCTAGGTCCACATGAGATATACATAGGTGGCCCCACCCCAGACCCAAGAATCTACTGTACGAAGATCTCAGAGGAAGAACACCAGGCGGATATCTACTGCTCCTCAGAGGTCACTGAAAAGGCACTGACCCATAGCAAATAACAAGAAAGAACGGGCCACCTATAACATGTTGCCTGGGTTCTCCCCCAGGTCAACTTTCCACCATTGGGCACTAATATCCCCTAGATGGATGTGTGTCTGGCTAGCCGCAATGGTAATGCCTTTCAAGTCTTCGAACTCCCTGACAGTCGGAATCCTAGGTAGGGTCATGGTTCTATCCCCAAATGGAATGCCTGTAAAGGCATAGAAGCATAGTGGCGTGATGGTGATCCCGCCAACAAGGAGATGAAAAGAATGAGTACTTGGCCACCACCATTCCATCAGGGCCCCCACTAGTGCCGGATTGAACTTTCGGGTCTCTATAAGGGCTAGCCGGCATAGGTATGATGCATCAACTACCTCCTTCACTCTATGAGGAAGCATCTTATGCCATGACTGAACTATGTTTGGATGGCCATAGAAGGCCAGGGTAGGTGATTCCCTCCCCTCATCCTAATAGAAATAAAGAATGTATAAAAAAAAAAAAAAAAAAAAAAAAAACAAAGCAAGAATAAAAGATGATCAAAATAATGAATAAAATGTAAAGACTTACCCAAGAACCCCATAAAGAGTTGCAGATGTGGTTCCAACTATTGTGAAGAGTCTGCCCGGAATACCAATCGGCCAAGCCCTCATCCCTGTGGGAAGAACTGTTGCAACTCTTCAGCTGGATTTCTCCAAATGTCTTTCTCTTTCTCTTTTCAGCCATATTTTCAAAAATCACAAAAAGCCCCAAAAAGTCTCCCAATTTACAAGAAGCCCCAGAAAGTTTCCCAATTTGCACAAAATCCCACAAGAATATCATTCTCTAAATGACTCCTCCCTAAAGAACAAGGTGAATATCTTCAAGATCTTCAAGAGTACGATGAAGATTTTCAAGAACAAGATGAAAGACTTCAAGAACAAGAAGAACTTCAAGAAAAACCTGAGGGCTCTAGAAACTCAAAACCCACTCACTTCACTTAGAAAAGTTACAATGAGGAATGGACAAGGAAGGAGGACCATTTTATAGGAAAAAAATTATTTTCCCAAAAAAAAATTGAGATTCCAAATCCAAGGTGCAAACCAAAGTTTCATATTACCAAATACCAAATTCAAAATTATTTTGGCGGTAATTGCAAATTATATCACATGGGAAGTAAAAATTCAAAGGAAAGGTAGAAATTCATGTGGTAGGTGGAAATTGTATCACATGAAAAAGAGGAAAGTAACGGTCAAAATTTTATTGGTCAAAATTCAAGATTAAAAGCAAGATTCCATATCAAAAGCAAAGAGCAAGATTCCAAATCAAAAAACCAAAAATCAAGAATTCGAGAAAAAGAATTAATAAAAGAAACAAGTGCATTGACCCAACCTTGATTGCCCTAATATCATTAAGCTAGCCCTAGATAGCCCAATTGCATTTACCTGGCCCCAAGAGGCTCTTTCTCTTTTTTATCGGCTCCCAGTGACCCGATCTCATAGACCAAAACCCTAGGACTGGCAGACGGAAGTCCAGCCTAGGAATAACATTTTTCATATACTAACATCTTCTGTAGGGAGGACTCAAATATCTGTAAAGGATGGACAAATCCCTAAGACTGGTAGATGAAAGTCCAGCCTAGGAAGAAAATTTTTCATTTACTAACATCTTCTGCAGAGAGGGCTCAAATCTCTGCAAATAATGGACAAATCCCTAGGACTGGCGGATGGAAGTCTCGCCTACGAAGGACATTTTTATGTACTAACATCTTCTATAGGGAAGGCTCAAATCTCTGCAAATGATGGACAATTCCCTAGGACTGGCAGATGGAAGTCCAGCCTAGGAAGAACATTCTTCATGTACTAACATTTTTTGCAGGGAGGGCTCAAATCTCTGCAAAACGTTAGTTCAACATCTTCAAACAGGATTGGAAGAGCAGCAAATTCCTTTCCCACAATCGGTAATCCAGGTAAGTCCTAAAACTCTGAAAAGTTGAGAGATATTATATGTTGCATTTTTTAACTCCGTCGTAAATGAGCAAGATGACGGCAGTACATACTCCGAGTGACAAAATGTGGTCGTTCTTTTCTTTGCCCTTCAACTATTGGCACAGGCCTCGGCCATAGAGGGGTATTCTGTAGACACCCAATTTTGTCACCCTCCCCTGGCTATGATGAAATGTGGATCTTGGACATTACTCTTGGCTTCCGATCAATAGAGATGATGATGGAAACATTTCATTACCCAAAACCTTGGAAACCCCCATACGGGAGAGAAGAGGTTCTAATTTTGACTTTCTATATATAAAGGAATCTGGTCAATATGACTGTATAGATAGATAGTGCTTGAAAATATGATTTTAACGATATATGGCACGTCAAAATTAGACCGACAGATCTCCCGTGATCATGCTAAAAAAATTAAACTTTCTCGCACATATGCCGCGTACACAGAAGTCCCGCTAGAAACCTGAAAAAATCCCCTACCTACCCCAAACACCCTAAAATTCATCCCCTACGTACAAAGATAACCTGAAAACACTCTCCTACCTGAAACCCTAGAAACCCTCGTGCGGGAGAGAAGAGGGTCCAATTTTGACATTTAATATACAAAGGAATCTGGTCAAGGTGACCTTACAGATGGATAGTCCTCAGAAATATGATTCTGACGATATATGGCACATCAAAGTTGGACCGATGGATCTCCCGTGATCGTCACCAAAAAAATCCAATGAGCATTAGCCAGCAAGCCAGCCCGTATGCGTGCTCGCTGCCCATGGCTACTACCCATGGCCCCAGCACATGGCCACTACCCATGGCAGTAGCACATGGTTCTAGCCAGCCATGCACCCCCACCCAGCAGACCCGCGCCCCTGCCTAGTAGGCCTGCTCCCCCACTACCCACCTGCATGCGCTGGCCAACAGGCAAGCCCAGGTGCATGCACACACTGGCTACTGCCCAGCTTGCCTATCTGCTGCCCATACCCGCACTCCCTCTGCCTTGCTTGCCTGCTACCCATGCGGCACCTTTATCCACTGCTGTCCATATCTACGGCCAATGCTTGCCACCCCTGCCATGGTGCCATGCCATAGTGTTGCGTACCCACAACCCCCATGCCATAAGGCCGCACACCCACATGCCACTACCCGTGTGCCATGTGCTGCACACCTATGACATTGCCCGCATTGCCTGCCCTCCTATACTAACCATGCCTCATGCACTTCGGCCCAATCTTATGTATTATCGACAATGGCCAAGATTGGTTTTCTGCTACCCGATGCCCCCTTCACCCATTTGAGACCAAAATCTGACTTTTTTGGCTAAGGATTCTCTCTCCCAAAAACCCTCTTTTACCTATTGGATAAAAGCCCGATTGACCCATTTTAGTCCAAAAACCACTTTTTCCATTGGATAGAAGCCTGCTTCACCCATTTTAGGAAAAAAACCCTCTTTCGTCCGTTGGATAAAGATGTTCCTTCTTTCCCATTGGCCAAAAAAACCTATAAATATCCCCCTCCTTTGGATTTTATACACAAAACAACCCCACCTCACTCCAAAGTAGTGAAGCTCTGCCCTCTCTCCTCCCCTCCCCCTCTTGATTTTCTTCGGGTTTTCGGAGAGATCTTCATCAAGATCAGCAATCTTGTTCGGATCTTCGAAGTGTTCTTCGGGACTTTGAAAATCTTCAATCCAAGTTCTTAGTCCATTCCAGTTTTTGCCCAAAATAGTGTGTTCTTCAACTCCCTCCTTTGAGTGTTCTTGAGTTTTACCATAAATAGAAATCCCTCCCCCCTTGAGGTTCTTTGGGTCTACGAAGAGATCCTTGTCAAGATCTGGAGCTCTATTCGAATCTTCGAAGCGTTCTTTGGGGCTTTGGGGATCTTCAATCTATTTTTAGGTCAATCCATTTTTTTCCAAAAATAGTAGTTCCTAGCGGAAGCCCCTGTCCGAGTGCCCCTGGAATCTTTTCAGAAATAGCCATTCCTAACGGAAGCTCTGCCGGAGTGCCACCTCAGTCTATCCCTCCCCTAGCCTATCCCCAATGGAAGCTCTACCTGAGTACCGCCTCATCCTAAGCTCAGAAATAGCCTCCCCTAGCCGAAGCTCTGTCCAAATCTAAATCTGAAAGTAACCGTTCCTAGCTAGAACTCTGCTCGCATACCATCACAATCAACATCTCTCAATAAAGGAAGTTGGAGGTCAAGACCATCTTCCCCTGAGCCAGGAGAATCCAAAAGATAGTCCAAGCCAGTACTAATCCAGGGGCCCACCCCTCTTGACCCGAAACAGGGGTTAAGTTCAGGTATAGTTTTTCAACTCAATTATCATCATGTAGACTTTATAGAGACCTTGTTTTAGTGTATATAGTAGTTTGAATTCAATTAATGTATATATGTGTGATAACTTAACCATGCATGTGGAATAGTAATAATTGCGAAAAATTTTCATTCTTAAGCATCTAGTAGGAAGACCGGTTAAATCGGGCAAATTGGGTGCCTAAGACTTTCCCAATTCCGTAATCTGACACTTACCCTAAATCTCTGGACCAGACTAATTTCTAGGCCTTTTCTCAGGAATTGGGCCCACCCCATGGTTTTAAGGCCATAACCCTAGGTGGCGACTCTAAACCCCCATTTTTATGATCCCGATCCCTATATTGGACCATCATCAAACCCCCGTCTCGAATGATAAATTTCACTCTTACAAAATAGGCCTCCACGTATCTCCGAGAGGCGATATAGTACGGGGCCCACAAGCAAAGCACACAGGACACGAACCCCTCCCCTCACATGAAAGAGAAAGAGAGAGGAGAGAGGATGGGATGCAAGTCCTTTCCCCTCAAGGGAAGAGAGACGTCTCATCATCTCCGGCCGCTACCCTCATAGTCAATTTGCCCGACCTCTCACTTCACTACTTGCCAAAGATCAAACTTTTGAGTTTTCTAAAGAGTGCCTAGAATCCTTCAAGCAACTTAAGAAAGAGTTAACCAATGCACCCATTGTTCAACCACCTGTTTGGACTGAACCTTTTGAACTGATGTGTGATGTTTCAGATTTTACCATAGGAGCGGTTTGGTCAAAGGATGGCTTGTTTAAAGGATTAATAAGTTTTCCACTACCATTTAATATGCTAGTAGGACCCTAAATGATGCCTAAATCAGCTATATAGCCACTGAAAAAGAATTTTAAGCTATTGTTTTTGCTTAGAAAAATTCCGGCCTGACTTAGTTAGGTCACATGTGGTAGTGTACACTGATCATTCCGCTCTTAGATACCTAGTTCAGAAAAGGATGCCAAAGCTTATCTCATTAGGTGGGTTTTACTTTTGTAAGATTTTGATTTGGAAATTAGATTTAAGAAAGGCATTGAAAACCTTGTTATAGACCATTTATCCTAGCTTCCCAATTCCTTGATTATCGATTCTCTAGTCAACGAGAACTTTCCAGATGAACAGTTACTTACAATGTCTAGTGAACCAGGGTTTGCTGACATTGTCAACTTCTTGGTTTCAGGTGTGACTCCAGATCACTGGTCCTTGCAAGATAGGTATCAATTCTTTTCACAAGTTAAGCATTTCTTTTAGGACGATCCCTATCTTTTCAAAGTTTATCCTGACCAAATTATCAAATGTTGTGTGCTTGATAATGAGCAACACTCAATTTTATCTTTTTGCTATGATCATGCATGTGGTGGACATTTTGGACCTAAGAAAACTACTGACATTGTCAACTTCTTGGTTCAGGTGTGACTCCAGATCACTGGTCTTTGCAAGATAGGTATCAATTCTTTTCACAAGTTAAGCATTTCTTTTAGGATGATCTCTATCTTTTCAAAGTTTATCCTGACCAAATTATCAAATGTTGTGTGCTTGATAATTGGCAACACTCAATTTTATCTTTTTGCTATGATCATGTATGTGGTGGACATTTTGGACCTAAGAAAACTACTGCAAAGGTTCTCCAATGAGGATTTTATTGGCCCACTCTTTTTAAAGATGCTTTTGATTTTTACAAGGCTTGTCCTGCCTACCAATCTTTTGGTCGTATCAATAAGAGGAATATGATACCTCTTAACCCTATTTTAGTAGTTGAGATCTTTGATATGTGGGGCATCGATTTCATGGGATCATTCCCTAATTCCTTTGGAAATTTATACATACTTTTAACCGTTGATTATGTTTCAAAATGGATAGAGGCCTTACCTTGTAAATCTAATAACCACAAAGTGGTGGTCCAGTTTCTCAAAGAGAACATTTTTTTTCACTTTGGTACACCACGTGTGTTTGAGATTTAAAATGTAACCGCAAGCGTACGGATCAGTGTAGCTACGGGTCGAACACAGAGAGATTAGCCACTTTATTTTTTATTTCTTTTAATAATGCGAAAGTGAACTGATTAATGGTTGTGATCTAATTCTAATTACCGTCCTAAAAATAACGTCCTAACCATTCGTCATCTAAGAATTTAAAGACGTAAGCCACGCAATTAAAATTAAATAAATAAATAACTAAAAATAAACAACCCACGCAATTAAAAAAAAATAATAATAAAGAAAAAAAATAAAAGCTGAAATAAAAATAAAGTAAAAGAAAGGGGATAAAGCTAGAGAGAGACTCACAAGTAGGTTTCTCTACTTAGCCTAAGGGATGCATCATAATATGAGCTTCCCTACTTGACCAGAGAGTCACTCTTACAAGGGTTTCTCTACTTGGCTTTAGGGAAAGGGAGACAATTAAAATAAAAACAATAAATTGATGGTTCTATGGCTAGGAGGGGCAAAGCCAACACATACACTAGCCATGAACCTTGGGGGAAAGGGATAGCAATAATGTAATGACTGAAAATAAAAATCCTAAATTAAGAAATAAATGGTAGTCAGAAGAGGGAATGAGAGGGGGGAGAGAAGACTAGTGAAGGAGCCTACTTACTTGAATCAATGCTTGAACTTGAAAAAAAATTGCTCCACGGCTCCTGATCTTGTCACCTAGATCTAAGCCTAGAACTATAACTTAAAAAATTACAACTCAATTGCATAAATCATAAACATAAAAAGAACTGAATAAAAATAAAAGAGTGCTTGCATTAATTGACATAAAAAAACTATTACAAAAGTGATTAAAGCAAAAATAGAGAAGAACTAAAACCAAAGAGGGAGAGAGGGAGAGAGAGAGCAAATAAAAAAAACTAGAAGAAGAATGAATTGTGTCTCCTCCTCTTACATGAGTTGTATTTATAGGGAATGGAGAGGTAGGGTAACAATTTTCTCTTTCCTAAAAGAGAGAAACCCACAATTGATTGTGAGATCTTTTGAGTCCAAAAGTGCTAAGATGGAGGAGAGAGAAGAGAGAAATAAATTTTGAGAAATTTCCTATAATTTTTTGCTTATTTTCTTTCCTTTTTTTTTCTAATTTATTTTTCTTCTTTTTTTCTCTCTCCTAGGGACGATTTTTTTTTCTTCCTTTGTGTGATTTGGACAATCTTTGGTGATGATGTGGAGGAGAGAGAAGATTTGGACAATCTTTGGTTCTCCCTTTTTTTTCTTTCCTTTTTTTTTTCTTCTCTTCTTGCTTCCACGATTTTGCTTGCTTCTAATTTGATGTGGAAATCCCCTCCATGCCCTTAGTGCTTTAAGTGAGTGAAAAGCAGGAAATCTTCAACAAATTCTCTAAAAAAAAACAACCATGAGATTCGAACTTGAGACCTCTTGGTGAGCAAGGGAATTTTGTACACCATAGCTCACCAACTAAGCTAGGTAGTTGTTGTTACCAAAAACAAATCTTTGATCACTTAAAGATGTGGTCCATCGATCCTTGTTGGCATTTGGAGTATTCCTTGTACCTCTGGGACAATTGCAAACGGGCTGGTTCTGCATCTCAGTTCAGTTCTGATCCATTATTCTTTTTCTGACCCGAAAAAGAATAATCATTTGTACGGGTGACCAAACGAATGTGTACTTTTAATTGAACACGTCCATCTTGCTCAAAATTTCGTCCTCTTCGCAACCATGGAAAGAAATAGGACCTCTTTACGTGTAAAATTGAAGATATAGCGCCCGATAGTCCTTAAGGCCTTGAAAATATATAACCTGCAAAAAGAGAGTAAAACCCAAGGTAGCTCCATTCTAAATATGTAAAATGCATGTTTTACTACCCTAGATTTCACACATAAATGTGCTCATCAGAATTCCCCCACACATAGACTTTGTTAGTCCTCGAGCAAAACAAAAAGAAAAAGAATAAAGATAAAAAAAAACCTAACTCACTTTCGTAGGAATCACAGTTGCACTTAGCATGTGCAACAAGCCTTTAAACCCCTAAGTCACCCCTAGTGGACGAGTTGTGTCTCGTGGGTGTTTGCAGTGAATATACACCCAAAATTCAGAATAAACAAATCCCAACTTTGGCTAAAGGTAAGGCCCATACCAATCCGGAGCAAAGATAATTTCTCTTACAAGGGACCCCCACACTTGAACTTTTATTACCCTTTATCAATTCTAGGCACTAGCATATTTCTTAATTTGGAACTCACCTCGTCTCTTCCAAAATATCCTTATCTTAAGGCAAAACCACTTGTGAAGAAATAGGGAACCAATGACTAAGGCGTTGGAGTGTTTTTGATCAAACATGTTACCAAGCAATAATGACATTTGCACATTTTTTTTCTCTTTTTTTTTCTGCTTAATAAACTCTATTCTACTCCACTACTTTTGGCCTGAATGACATGGTGGAGCAAACACCAGACACCCAAGTTACTATGTAGCTTCGCTTTTTGCATATGTCCACAAAGGCAGTGATGCTAGAGTTACTTCAGAAGTTTCCTCCCAAGGAATTTCGATCAAGATACCACGCTTCCTGAGGCGCAATGCCCTGTCTAGTTCCAAGGGAATCAACTCTTATTCTTCTTTATACCACATTTCTCATCTCATTTAAAATTGTGCATTTATCAACCCATGCCAAATTAAAAAGAAAGTCTCAACTCCAAATCAAAAGTACAAGGAACCCACAGACTTACATATGGTCCATCACCATAAAACAGGGGTCTCTTATTTTTCAAAAGAAAGTCCCATCTCAAGACACATGCTTGTTTCTTTCTTCTCAACAGGGTTTTTATACGTTCAAAATGGGTACCTTAGTCAAAACTTTTATTTTCATACATCAAGCAACCGAATGGTATGATCATTAGCCAAAAACCAAAGTAGGACTTCATCCTTAGCAAGCTCATAAATAAAAAGAAAAACAAACAAAACAAAGTGAAAGAAAAAAAACAAAAACTGGTTTCCCTCCCCCACACTTAAATCATGCAATGTCCTCAATGCATGAAAAAAATTACAAGCAAAGACAATGCAAGGGGGTCATACCTGATTAACAGTTAATCATCAGTGTAAAGAGGTTCATGGAGATCCATGACCTCTTCACTATTAGTAGTGGGAAACTCGAGGAACGGTTTCAAACGCTGACCATTAACCTTCGAAATTACCCCTGTTCCTGGATTCAAAATCTCCACAGCCCCATGGGGATATACATTATGAACAATAAATGGGCCATCCCATCGGGATCTAAGCTTACCAGGAAAAAGATACAATCGAGAGTTGTACAATAAGACCTTATCACCAATTGTAAAAGATTTACGCAGAATGTGTTTATCATGGAAAGCTTTGGTCTTTTCCTTGTAAATTCTAGAACTTTCATAGGCTTCATTCCTAAGTTCCTCCAACTCAGAGAGTTGGAGCCTACGATGAATTCCCGCATCAGACAAATCAAAGTTAAGCTTCTTAATGGCCCAAAAGGCCTTATGCTCCAACTCAACTGGTAAGTGACAAGCTTTCCCATACACCAAACGGTAGGGAGACTGACCAAGGTCAGTCTTGAATGCAGTCCGATGGGCCCACAAGGCATCAATGAGTCTAAGGGACCAATCCTTACAGTTGGGATTAACAGTTTTCTCCAAGATTTGTTTGATCTGCCTATTAGACACCTCCACTTAGCCACTAGTTTGAGGGTGATAAGGGGTAGATAACTTATGGGTGATCCCATACTTTTTCATTAAGGCCTCAAAAGGCCGATTACAAAAATGAGTACCCCTATCACTAATTATTGCACGTGGTGCACCAAAGCGGAAAAAAATGTTCTCTTTGAGAAACTGGACCACCACTTTATGGTCATTAGTTTTACAAGGTATGGCCTCTATCCATTTAGAAACATAATCAACGGCCAAAAGTATGTACAAATTCCCAAAGGAATTAGGGAATGGTCCCATAAAATCGATGCCCCATACATCAAAGATCTCAACTACCAAAATAGGGTTGAGGGGCATCATGTTCCTTTTATTGATACGGCCAAAAGACTGGCAGGCAGGGCAAGCCTTGCAAAAATCAAAAGCATCTCTAAAAAGAGTGGGCCAATAAAATCCGCATTGGAGAACCTTTGCGGCAGTCTTCTTAGGTCCAAAGTGTCCACCACATGCATGATCATGACAAAAAGAGAGAATAGAATGTTGCTCATGATCAGGAACACATCGTCGGATAATCTGATCCGGACATATCTTAAACAAATAAGGATCATCCCAGAAAAAGTGTTTAACTTGGGAATGAAACCTATACTTATCTTGAGTAGACCAGTGATCCGGAGTCACACCTGAAACTAAGAAGTTGACAATGTCAGCAAACCATGGTTCACTAGACATTGCAAATAATTGTTCATCTGGAAAGTTCTCGTTGACTGGAGAATCAACAGTCAAGGAATTGGGAAGCCGGGATAAATGGTCTGCAACTAGGTTTTCAACTCCTTTCTTATCCCTAATTTCTAAATCAAACTCTTGCAAAAGTAAAACCCACCTAATGAGACGGGCTTTGGCATCCTTCTTCTGAACTAGGTATCTGAGGGCAGAATGATCAGTATACACCACCACATGTGAACCAACTAAGTAAGACCGAAACTTTTCTAATGCAAACACAACAGCTAAAAATTCTTTTTCAGTGGTTGTATAATTGAGTTGTGATTCATTTAAGGTCCTACTAGCATAGTAAATGACAGTGGGTAACTTATTAATCCTTTGACCTAAAACTGCTCCTATGGCAAAATCCAAAGCATCACACATCAGTTCAAAAGGTTCAGTCCAAATAGGTGGTTGAACAATGGGTGCATTGGTCAACTCCTTCTTAAGGTTGCTTGAAGGATTCTAGGCACTCTTTAGAAAACTCAAAAGTTTGATCTTTGGCAAGTAATGAGGTGAGAGGTCGGGCTAACTGACTAAAGTTCTTAATAAACCATCTGTAGAAGCCTGCATGCCCTAGAAAGGACCGAACATCCTTAACAGATTGAGAAGGTGGTAAATTATCAATTAAATCCACTTTGGCTCTATCTACCTTAATTCCCTCCTTGGATATTACATGGCCTAAAACAATACCAGATTTAACCATAAAATGACATTTCTCCCAATTCAAAACCAAATTCTTAGATATGCACCTTTTCAAAACTAGGGAAAGATGATGAAGACATTCAGAATAGGAATTCCCATGAATTGAAAAGTCATCCATAAATACTTCTAAGAATTTTTCGACCATATCAGAAAAAATGCTCATCATGCATCGTTGGAACGTAGCAGGGGCATTGCAAAGCCCAAAGGGCATACACCTGTAAGAAAATGTTCCATATGGGCATGTAAAAGTGGTCTTATGTTGGTCCTCTTAAAGCAATTGGGATTTGGTTATATCCGGAATATCCATCAAGAAACAATAGTATTCATGTCCAGCTAACCTCTCTAACATCTGGTCAATGAATGGCAATGGGAAGTGGTCCTTCCAGGTTGCCGCATTAAGTTTCCTGTAGTCTATGCACACTCGCCATCCTGTTTGGATGCGGGTAGGGATCAACTCATTATTGGCATTAGGAACTACAGTCACACCAGACTTCTTAGGCACTACGTGAACTGGGCTTACCCATTGGCTGTCAGAAATAGGACAAATTATTCCATGATCCAAGCACTTTAGGATCTCTTTCTTAATAGCTTCCATCATCACTGGGTTAGCTCTTCTTTGGGGTTCTGTGGATGGTTTGGAATCCTCCATAAGATGTATATGATGTTGTACAATGGAAGGGCTTATACCCTTGATATCAGCCATGGTCCAACCTAGGGCTTCCTTATTATCTTTTAACACTTTAAGTAACTCCTCTTCCTGGTTAGAAGTCAAATTTGAAGAAATTATTACAGGAAGAGTCTGGTCAGGCCCTAGGAAAGCATATCTCAAATTAGATGGCAACTCCTTAAGATCTAGCTTAGGGGCCTCAACTATGGAAGGTTTGGGAATGGAATTGGAAAGGGGTCCTAAGGGCTCCACAAGTGTGTGAAGACTCAAGACTTCAGAAAAGAAATTTTCACTATCATCATCCAACTCATCCATACACTCTTGGAATTCTGAATCAAAATCAATATCAAAGTTGGTAACTAAATCATCAGAAAAATCCAGAAAATCCTCAAGCATATTGATCTCTTCTTCCATATGTGGTTGCTTGCCAATCCTAAATTTGTTAAACTCAACAGTTTGGTTACCAAAAGATAATCTTAGGAAACCATTTCGGCAATTGATTAATGCATTACTGGTAGCCAAGAATGGTCTTCCTAGAATTATTGGGATCTCATCCTTGGTTGAGAAGGGATTAGTATCTAACACAATGAAATCAACAGGGAAAATAAATTCCCCCACCTTTAGTAAGACATCCTCAACCATCCCTTTAGGAATCTTAACAGACCTATCTGCCAACTGAAGTGTAGTTCCAATGGCTTTCAATTCTCCTAATCCCAGTTGCTTGTACACATAGTAAGGTAAAAGATTCACACTTGCGCCAAGGTCAAGTAAGGCATGCTCAATATAGGTGTTGCCTATGACACAAGATATGGTAGGGCTCCCTGGATCCTTATACTTGGCTGCTATAGGCTGAGTAATTATGGAACTAATGTTACCTGCCAAGAACACCTTTTTGGGCATACTAGTGATACGTTTGTGAGTACACAAATCTTTCAGTGCCTTTGCATAGGCGGGGATCTGGGATATGGCATCCAAAAGAGGGATGTTTACTTCTACCTTTTTGAAGACTTCTAAAATTTTATCCATGGAGGCAGTCTTCTTTTTGTTTACCAAGCGATTAGGAAATGGGACAGGATGAACATAAGGACTGTTAGGGATTTGCCCCTGTTCAGAAGAATCATTTTTTGGTTTCCTCAACCAAATCATCTTTAGTTTCAGAAAAATCTTTAGGTTCATCAGACGAACCTGGAACAAGAGGCACATTTGTGTCCTCCACTGAAGAAGAGTTAACAGGAGTAATAGATGGGGAAGATTTAGGAATGCTCTGTAGGTACTCTCTACCACTTCTAAGGGCATAAACAACATTACATTGGTTAGAGGGCCCTTGTTGAGTCTGACCTTGTACTATATTCAGTGGTGCATTAGTTGGTCCTTGTAAACTAACAGGCTGATGATGCCTAGGGTTAGGCTCTGGTTGGCTGGGTAAAGTTCCCTTCTCCCTCTCACGCATAATTGAGACAACTTGGGTAAGTTCTCTCATAAGATTTTGATGGCTTGTCATGAGAAGGGCCATATTTTTTTCCAAGTCACTAATTCTACATGCCTCTCCAGTGTTGGTAAACCCAGGGGGTTGCTGATAAGATGATAGGAGAGGGGCCCTAGGAAAACTCGCTTGAGGTCCTACATTTGACCTAGGAAAAGTATTTTGGGAAAAAGATTGTTGTGCAAAGGGAGGCCTTTGGGGTCCAGGTTGACCTTGATTATAGAAATTGGAAGGTCCTGCTTGGTTGCCCTGATTCCAAGAGAAATTTGGGTGATTTCTCCATCCTGGATTGTATGTGTTACTATATGGATTATTCTGGTATAAGGCATTAACACTCTGATTAGAAGTGCCCCCAGAGGTGTTAGGGCATTCTTCTATGACATGTCCAGGGGACTGGCACCAAGCACAAATCTTAACCAAATTGACTGATGATGGCTCTCTAGGAACAATAGCCTCGATCCTCTTGATTAGGCTATCCAAATGGGCTTCCTTGGCTACTATCCCATCCACAAAATATCGTTTTCCTCCTATAGTTCTTTCACTCTCTTGGGTTGATTCCCACTCACGGGTTTTGTCAGCTAAGTTAAGTAAGAATTCCCATGCATTTCCTTCATCTGTAAAGGATGTGAATCCCTCAGGGCACATAGACTCTATCATTTGTTTAGTTGGGTAATCAATACCCTCATAAATTATTTGACATAAATGCCATAGGTCTAGGCCATGGTGAGGGCATTCTTGGAGTAGATCCTTGAATCTCTCCATAAGTTTGGAAAATGACTCACTAGGCTTTTACCTAAACTGAAGGATATCACTTCTAAGCTTATTGGTCTTATGAGTTGGGAAAAACTTCTTAAGGAAGACAACTGTGAACTGTTCCCATGAGGTTATGAAATTTGTGGGTAATCCATAAAACCACTTCTTAGCTTGGTCTTTCAATGCAAAAGTGATAAACCTAAGCTTAACAGCATCATCAGAAAGCTGTTGGATCTTAATTAGAACACATACCTCTTCAAATTCCCTTAGAAATACGTATGCGTCCTCAGAGGTCAACCCATGGAAGTGGGGCAACATAGTGATGTATTGAGATTTGAGTTCAAAATTATTGCCCTGGGCTTGTGGCAGAACTATGCAGGAAGGTTGGGCTGTTCTAGCAGGGTAGAACCTATCTTTCAGAGATTTAGGTGAAGGGTTTTGCTGTTGGTCTCCCATATTGAAGGGTTTTAAAGAGAGCAAACGTATAGGGTCACTACTTGTTGGATCTCTTCTTTCTAACCGATTCTTAGTATTACGTACCCACTTAACACTCATGCAACAGAAAAACTACCCACAACTAAAGTAAGACAAGCACAAAAGAATGGATAGCAAAACTTTTTTTTTATTATTATTTTTTTGATTTTTTTTTATTTTTTATTTTTTATTTTTTTGGTTTTTGGGAGCTTACCGACAGGGATCCGGGGTTGCTCAGGTCAATTCCTGAGGTACTGCTACAGGGCGAAACCTGTCTTTATCATACTGTGAGGCATGGCGACCTCCACTGATACAACTATTATTGCAAGTTGTTCTTCTCAGGAATTCAATAAAAGAAAAGGAAAAATATAAAACAAAGCAAACAAAGCACTCCGATTTACCAAAAGAAAGTGAAAAATAACATGGAACTGTCTCCCCGGCAACGGCGCCAAAAACTTGTTTGAGATTTAAAATGTAACCGCAAGCGTACGGATCAGTGTAACTACGGGTCGAACACAGGGAGAGCAGCCACCTTATTTTTTATTTCTTTTAATAATGCGAAAGTGAACTGATTAATGGTTGTAATCTAATTCTAATTACTATCCTAAAAATAACGTCCTAACCATTCGTCATCTAAGAATTTAAAGACGCAAGCCACGCAATTATAAATAAATAAATAAATAACTGAAAATAAACAACCCATGCAATTAAAAATAATAATAATAAAGGAAAAAATAAAAGCTGAAATAAAAATAAAGTAAAAGAAAGGGGATAAAGCTAGAGAGAGACTCACAAGCAGGTTTCTCTACTTAGCCCGAGGGATGCATCATAATATGAGCTTCCCTACTTGACCAGAGAGTTACTCTTACAAGGGTTTCTCTACTTGGCTTCAGGGAAAGGGAGACAATTAAAATAAAAGTAATAAATTGATGGTTCGATGGCTAGGAGGGGCAAAGCCAACACATACACTAGCCATGAACCTTGGGGGAAAGGGATAGCAATAATGTAACAACTGAAAATAAAAATCCTAAATTAAGAAAGAAAGGGTAGTCAGAAGAAGGAATGAGAGGGGGGAGAGAAGACTACTGAAGGAGCCTACTTACTTGAATCAATGCTTGAACTTGAAAAAAAAATTGCTCCACAGCTCGTGATCTTGTCACCTAGATCTAAGCCTAGAACTATAACTTAAAAAATTACATCTCATTTTCATAAATCATAAACATAAAAAGAACTGAATAAAAATAAAAGAGTGCTTGCATTAATTGACATAAAAAAACTATTACAAAAGTGATTAAAGCAAAAATAGAGAAGAACTAGAACTAAAGAGAGAAAGAGGAAGAGAGAGAGCAACTAAAGAAAACTAGAAGAAGAATGAATTGTGTCCTCCTCTTACATGAGTTGTATTTATAGGGAATGGAGAGGTAGGGTAACAATTTTCTCTTTCCTAAAAGAGAGAAACCCACAATTGATTGTGAGATCTTTTGAGTCCAAAAGTGCTAAGATGGAGGAGAGAGAAGAGAGAAATAAATTTTGAAAAATTTCCTATAATTTTTTGCTTATTTTCTTTCCTTTTATTTTCTAATTTATTTTTCTTCTTTTTTCTCTCTCCTAGGGACGATTTTTTTCTTCCTTTGTGTGATTTGGACAATCTTTGGTGATGATGTGGAGGAGAGAGAAGATTTGGACAATCTCTATTTCTCCCCTTTTTTTCTTTCCTTTTTTTTTTCTTCTCTTCTTGCTTCCACGATTTTCCTTTCCTTTTTTTTTTCTTCTCTTGTGCAAGAACCCTTCCACGATTTTGCTTGCTTCTAATTTGATGTGGAAATCCCCTCCATGCCCTTAGTGCTTTAAGTGAGTGAAAAGCAGGAAATCTTCAACAAATTCTCTAAAAAAAAACAACCATGAGATTCGAACTTGAGACCTCTTGGTGAGCAAGGGAATTTTGTACACCATAGCTCACCAACTAAGCTAGGTAGTTGTTGTTACCAAAAACAAATCTTTAATCACTTAAGGATGTGGTCCATTGATCCTTGTTGGCATTTGGAGTATTCCTTGTACCTCTGGGACAATTGCAAACGGGCTGGTTCTGCATCTTGGTTCAGTTCTGATCCATTATTCTTTTTCTGACCCGAAAAGAATAATCATTTGTACGGGTGACCAAACGAATGTGTACTTTTAATTGAACACGACCATCTTGCTCAGAATTTCATCCTCTTCACAACCATGAAAAGAAATAGGACCTCTTTACGTATAAAATTGAAGATATAGTGCCCGATAGTCCTTAAGGCCTTGAAAATATAAAACCTACAAAAAGAGTGTAAAACCCAAGGTAGCTCCATTCTAAATATGTAAAAT
>NC_056557.1:3602788-3605288 GCF_013358625.1 Macadamia integrifolia
TGGCGCGTGGCAACACATGCACAAGCCACGCACATGCACGGATGATTGCGCGCATGGCGCACATGACACGCAGATGGCTGCACAGTCGTGCCCAAGGTTGCGTTCCACGCCGCACATGCCGCGCTTCTGGCCGCACTAACTCGCGCAAGGTTGCTTGCATGGCCGCACATGCCGCGCCCCTTGCTGCCCTAGCGCTCGCAAGATTGCATGCATTGCTTCACACCGCCCCCTAGGTCGCATGCATGGCTGCATGTGCCACGCCCATCGCTTCGTCGTCGCTCGCTAGGTTTCGGGATTGGCCGGAAGAGCCACGCAAGAGGTTGCAGGCACGGCTGCACCACCGCGTGCAAGGTTGCATTGCGTGGTCCACATGCACCGCCCATGAGTGCACTACCGTGAGCAAGTTCACTGGCACGGCCTCCCATGCATCGATATTGGTGGCTTGCATGGCCGCATATGCCACGGGCTTTTCGGCACATGGCTCGCGTAAGGTTGCACGCATAGCCGCACCATCGATCCCAGGTCTAGTCTTCCATGCACATAGCCGCACGCACGTGGCTCACACATGGGTGCTTCCGTGGCCCCCATGATCCATGTAACAGAGGCTCATTTGCGGCCTTCGGCTGCACACGAGGCACCGACTGCTGCACACGCCAAGGCCATGCCCGCACAACGTAGTTTGGGTCTTTAAATCATGTTGTGCGAAACATCCCTTTGGGTTAGAAAAGCCATGCAATTGGCTATTTGGAACCCAAAGTACAATCATTTTCAATTAAACCCCGCATTTCCATTTTTTTGGGTATTTTTCGTAATGTTTCAATCATAAAATAATAAAAAATACCAAAATATGTTGGAATGGTCCAATATTTTTTCAGAACATTCTATCAACCTTTGGAAGACATCCGAAATTTAGTTTTCAGAAAAATACATTAAAATGGGTTTTTCATAGTTTTTTGAATTTAATATGTTTTTTAATATTAAAAAATTAATAAAAAAATAAATATTTATCCAAAGATGGCGATTTTGGTATAAAAATAATCTTTGGATTTTTCCTTAATTTCTTACCAAGTTTCATTTGATTTGGATATTTATAGCTCAAAAAATAGAACGGTATATTTTTGGGGGGTGGTCATGTCTCCTTCTGGAAATGGACAAAGAGAATAAGAGCTACCTTGAGGGAGGGGGGTGTCACTCCCAGGGTGGTTTTTGAGGGGCCGCACCGAGGGGCAGCAGACGATGAGGGGGCATGGTAGGCAATCCGAAAAGACCCATGGCATGGTAAAAGAAGTGAAATGGCACGTGGGTTTCGATGTGTTGGCCCTTGGTGTGCGCTGAGGCCTGCCACTGCGTGCGGCTAGACGTGCATGGCCGCCTTCCTTCCGTGCCATGTGCCCGCAGCTGCTGTAACTTGTGCCAGTGGCGGCAGAGCATGCTCTACGAAGGTGGACGTGCTTGCGAATGGCGAGCCCTTCTGTCATGCAACACCGCCCCCTTCTTCCGCATGGCCTTGCCCGCCATCGTGGGCTGCTGGGCGCACATGGACGGGTACCATACGCTGTCACGCCCCAACTTCTGGTGCCACATGTGCCCCTCGACGCATAGCATTTCCAAGGAAGGTGTGGTTTGTGAGAACATGTACATGGCGCGTCCGTCCCGACAGTCTTCCCCTCTGCCGCACACAGTTGCTTGCCAGTGTGTGTTGCTGGGCACGTAGGGCTACCTGCCTTGCGCTGCAGTGCCTCCACATCTTGCGCCGTATGTGTCAAACGCCGTATAGCATGACCAAGAGTGGCATCGCCTGTGCAAGACACATTCACGGTATGTTGGTTTCGAAGATTTTGCCCTTGGTGTGCGTTGCGCCTGCCACGGCGTGCTGCTTTGCCCTCGTGGTTGCCTAATATATGCCGCAATGCCACGACGGATGTTGCCTCCTGCGGTCGTAGCCGCAACGAAAGCCCAACAAAGGCTTGGCATGTATGTGAAAACAAGTACATGGCTCGTTTGTCCAGGTGGTCAGCCTATCTGCCGCACGCCAATGCCAGCAACCATGTGCTGCTGGGTGCCCTTCGCTCCCTACCTACCGCTACCATGCCCCCACTATTGCTGACACGTGTCCGTGGCTGCATAGCAGTTTCTAGAGAGGCATGGCATTTGAAAACAAGGAAATGGTCAATGCGTCCCGATGTTCAGCCCCTCTTCCGCACACCGTTGCCTGCCACCCTGGGCTGATTGGTGCGCAAGGGTTCCTACCTTGTGCTACCGTGCCCCCACAGCTACCGCCAGATGCACCCGCAGCCGCATGGCATGTCCGAGATAGGCTTGGCATGTGAAAATCACCATCAAGGCACGTTGGTTCTGATGATTGCCTTCGATGTGCGCTATGGCCTGCCATGGAGTGCTGTTGGGTGTGCATGGCTCCTTGCATATCTGCTGCCACATATACCAGTAGCCACACAGCATTTCCAAGAGTTGCATGGCATGTGAAGGACAGCAACATGGC
>NC_056557.1:3615288-3620288 GCF_013358625.1 Macadamia integrifolia
GGAGCACAAAGGCCATGTGAAAAAGTGGGGAGGAGCTTGATGGCTAGATGGGGGAGCTCAAGGGGTCCCTATAAGGTGCTCTCAACACCATAGTAAGTAACCATGAGGAGATGGTAGCCACCTTCAAGGCTCAAGTATGCAAAGGAGTTGGATAAGGTGGAAGCTCATATTGGAGAAGAAGTATGGGAAGAGTAGGAGGACAGCGGCGAGGGAAGCCACTACCTCTCATGATATGTCTAAAGGAGAGGCACTAAGGCACAAACGTGATAAGAGGAATCGGTTCAACCCTAGAGACAAGTGATTCCTATGTGATGAGCTACATTGGTTTAGGGATTGCCCTAAGAGGAAAGCTCTTAGTGCCCTATTGGAGGAAGAGGGCCATGAGGAAGAGCCACCTTGCATGGGGTCCCCAATGCAGCGTGGTGCCACCAGGTCCGAGATAGGGGTCAAGGCCCTTAACTCTCAAAAGGGGTTGATGTGTGCAAAAGTGTGCATCAATGGGAAGCCCACACAGGCGAAGGTAGATACAGGAGCCACACACAACCTTGCCTTGATAGAGGAGGCAAAGGAACTCGGGCCAAGGGCGTCCTAAGGCTAACAACTCCAAAGAATGCCCCATAGGTAATGTTGCTCTAGGGGTCGAGACGAACCTTAGGACTAAAGGATTTGGGAGGGCAAGGCAAGGAGAATTTGGGAGCAAGCCATCCATGCCAAGAAAGAGGAAGATGCAAATGAGAGAACGGAGACAACCAGACGACGTTGTAGGAGGCTCAAGTTATGTGACTACAACAAGAACCCCGATAGGCGTTACTCCTTGCCAGAGGGAGGCTAATTTGGATGTTGATCCAATCATTCAGAGACACAAACTATCTCCTTACGTGGAGTATTTAGTCAAGTGGAAGGGGCAACCAGAGAGCGAGATGTGGTGGGAGACAACTGGCATGCTGAGACGACTCGTGAATAAAAGTACCACAAGGAGGTCACGACGAGGGTGTCGCAGATTTAGGTGGGGGAGAGTGTCACGACCTGCCCAACATAGGCCCACGAGCCTAGCTCACCCAGCCCATGGACTTAGGCCGTTGGGCTAAGTAAGGTCCAAGTTCTAGATTTTTCTACAAAGGTGTAGTAACAATAGATATTTTATTGTAGATATTTGTAGAAGATATTCATAGGATATATTCTGGGAGAGATTTCTAGAGCTCCGCTAAGGAGGTGGGAAGCTTCTAGTTTCCTCCCCAACCGTTGGATGGAGGACATTTGTAAATATCTTAGCCATCCATTGTAACTTGGGGTAGGTGTTGCCTCATTTGGCAAAGGCACTAACCAAGGAACAACCAAGAGTGTTCAACCAAGCAAGTGAGTTCTCAAGCCTTGTACTTAAGAGTTCTCTAGTGCTATACAAGTTCATTCTTCTCAAACTCACTCTTATGTTCACTTCTTCTCTTCCCTAGTCCCTTAAGGAGGGTGGTTAGGCTGACTTAGCGCTAGTGGAAGTGCTAAGTGCCGGCGCGGTTGCTTAGAAAGGTCTAAAGCAGTGACAACGTGCTCTTAAATGGCCCAAGTGTGTGCCTACGCATGCCCCCAAGTGTTGACTACGTGTGCCCACGTGTACACAGTGAATGGTTGCACAACACCCCAAGTGTTGACTACGTGTGCCCACGTGTACACAGTGAATGGTTGCACAACACCCCAAGTGTTGACTACATGTGCACAATGAATGGCACAAGTGTTTTGTTGCCTAAGTGTGCCCATACATGCCCACAACTGTTGCCTAAGTGTCCACCCAAGTGTGCTTGTGCATGCTCTTGAATGCCTCAAGTGTCGCCTTAAATGTGCCTATACGTGGCCGCAAGTGTTGAATAAGTGTGTCTACGTGTGCACCCAAGTGTAGCCCAACTGTCGCCTAATTGTGCTCTTGAATACCGCAAGTGTGCACATATACGTGCCCATGACAATGCCTACGCGTGCCCCCCTACGGGTGCCTAAGTGCATACGATGGCAGTGCACAAGGCGGCAATACCGAACGTAGGGCCGCACAATGTGCGTGCATGGTGGCAGGCATGGTTGCACTACCGTGTGGAAGGTAGTTGGCATGGACGCACAAGGTGTAGGCATCGCTGCAGGCAAGGTTGCACTAGCACGCGCAAGGCTGCTGTCGTAGAGGCAGGCTACCACGCACATGGATGCGGGCGTGGCTACAATACCACACACGTGGTTACACGTAACCTCGGGCACGGTTGCAGGTAAGGCTCCACTATTGTGAGCAGGGGTGCAGGCCACCGCGCGCACATGGCTTTGGGCAAGGGTGCACACCACGCGTTAGGTGGCAGGCAACAACACACATTGCTGCGAGAAAGGTTGCTCAACCACACGCAAGGTGGTAGGCATGGTCGCACATGGCTGCGGGCAATGATACAGGTAGCGCGCGCTGGGTTGCTGCCCGTGCCGCACTTCCTCGCACATGGCTGCGACCAAGGATGCACAAGCCTCACACACGGTTTCGCGCGTGGCAGCATATGCCGCGTGAAAGTTTGTAGGCATGGCACACATGACAATCAGATGGCTGCACTGCCGCGCATAAGGTTACGTTCCACGCCTCACAGGCTGCTCGTTTGGCTGCACCAACGGGCACAAGGTTGCTAGCATGGCCGCACATGCCGTGCCCCTGGCTGCCCTACCACTCGCAAAGTTGCGTGCATTGCTTCACACCGCCCCCCAGGTCGCATGCATGGCCGCATGTGCCACGCCCATCAATGCCTCACCGCGCGCTGGGTTTCAGGATTTATCGGAAGTGCCATGCTTGAGGTTGCAGGCATGGATGCACCGCCGTGCACAAGGTTACGTTGCGAGGTCGAACATGCATCGCCCATGGCTGCACTACCGCGTGCAATTTCACTAGCATGGCCCCCCTTGTGTCAATCATGATGGCTGGCATGGCCGCACATGCCATGGGCATTTCAGCACATGGCGGGCGTAAGGTTGTACGCATTGCTGCACCTTCGTGCCCACGTCTGTAGTCCACCGTGCACATAGCCGCACGCACGTGGCTCACACATGGGTGCTACCGTGGTCCCCGTGGCCCATGCAACAGAGGCTCCTTTAAGAACTTCGGCTGCGCACGAGGCACCGACTGCTGCACACGCCAAGGCCATGCCCGCACAACATAGTTTGGGCCTTTAAATCATGTTGTGCAAAACATCCCTTTGGGTTAGAAAAGCCTTGCAATTGGCTAATTGGCTCCCAAAGTACAATCATTTTCACTTAAACCCCGCATTTCCATTTTTTTGGGTATTTTTCGTAATGTTTCAATCATAAAATATTAAAAAATATCAAAATATGTTGGAATGGTCCAATATTTTTTCAGAATATTCTATCAACCTTTGGAAGACATCCGAAATTTAGTTTTCAGAAAAATACATTAAAATGGATTTTTCATAGTTTTTTGAATTTAATATGTTTTTTTATATTAAAAAGTTAATAAAAAATAAATATTTATCCAAAAAAAATGATTTTTATATGAAAATATTATTTGGATTTTTCCTTAATTTCATACCAAGTTTCATTTGATTTGGATATTTGAAGCTCAAAAAATAGACCGGTATATTTTGGGGGGGGGTTATGTGTCCTTCTGGAAAGGGGCAAATAGCATAAGAGCTACCTTGAGGGAGGGGGGTGCCACTCCCCGGGTAGTTTTCAAGGGGCCGCACAGAGGGGCAGCAGACAATGAGTAGGCATGGTAGGCAAACCCAAAAGACCCATGGCATGGTAACAAAAAGTGAAATGGCACGTGGGTTTCGATGAGTTGACCCTTGGTGTGCGTCGAGGCCTGCCACTGCTTGCGGCTGGACGCGTGTGGCTAGTTGCCTACCTTCCATGCCATGTGCCCGCAGCTACTGTAACATGTGCCAGTCGCGGCACAGCATGCCCAACGAAGGTGGACGTGCCTGCAAATGGTCAGCCCTTCTGTCATGCAACGCCGCCCCCTTCTGCCCATAGCGTTGCCTGCCTTCGTGGGCTGCTGGGTGCACGTGGATGGCTACCATGCGCTACCATGCCCCCACTTCTGATGCCACATGTGCCCGTCGACGTACAACATTTCCTAGGAAGGTGTGGTTTGTGAAAACATGTAAATTGCACGTCCGTCCAGACAGTCATCCCCTCTGCTACACATAGTTGCTTGCCATTGTGTGCTGCGGGGCACGCATGGCTACCTGCCTAGCGCTGCAGTGCCTCTACATCTTCCGCCACATGCATCAGTCATCGTACACCTTGCCCAAGAGTGGCATCGCCTGTGCGAAACACCTTCACGGTATGTCGATTTCGTAGATTTTGCCCTTGGTGTGCATTGCGCCTGCCATGGCGTGCTGCTTTGCCCTCGTGGTTGCCTAATATATACCGCTATGCCTGGACAGCTGTTGCATCCTGCGCTCGTAGCTGCAAAGAAAGCCCAACAAAGGCTTGGTATGTATGTGAAAATAAGTACATGGCTCGTCTGTCCAGATGGTCAGCCCATCTACTGCACACCACTGCCTGCAACCGTGTGCTACTGGGTCCCCATGGCTCCCTACTTACCGCTGCCATACCCCCACAGTTGCTGACACATGTGTCCATAGCTGCACAGTAGTTTCTAGAGAGGTATGGCTTTTGAAAACAAGGAAATGGCCAATGCATCCCAATGTTCAACCCCTCTTCCGCACAGCGCTGCCTGCCACCCTGGGCTGTTGGGTGCGCAAGGGTTCATGCCTTGTGCTGCCGTGCCCCCACAGCTACTGCCAGATGCGCCCGTAGCCGCATGGTATGCCCAAGATAGGCTTGGCATGTGAAAATCACCATCAAGGCACGTTGGCTCCGATGATTGCCTTTGATGTGCGCTGTGGCCTGCCATGGAGTGCTGCTGGGTGTGCATGGGTCCCTACATATCTACTGCCACATACGCCGGTAGCCACAAATCATTCCCAAGAGTTGCATGGCATATGAAAAACAACAACATGGCATGATGG
>NC_056557.1:3627788-3630288 GCF_013358625.1 Macadamia integrifolia
TTTTTTAGGGGGGTCATGTCTCCTTCTAGAAAGGGGCAAAGAGCATAAGAGCTACCTTGGGAGAGGGGGTGGTACTCCCTGGGTGGTTTTCGAGGGGCCGCACAGAGGGGCAGCAGACAATGAGCGGGCATGGTAGGCAAACCCAAAAGACCCATGGCATGGTAAAAATAGTGAAATGGCACGTGGGTTTTGATGAGTTGGCCCTTGGTGTGCGTCGAGGCCTGCCACTGCATGCGGTTGGACGCGCGTGGCTGGCTGGCTGCCTTCCGTGCTATGTGCCCACAGCTGCTGTAACATGTGCTAGTCACGGCACAGCATGCCCAACGAAGGTGGACGTGCTAGCTAATGGTCAGCCCTTCTGTCATGCAACGCCGCCCCCTTCTGGCCACAGCATTGCCTGCCTTCGTGGGCTGCTGGGCGCACATGGATGGCTACCATGCGCTGCCACACCCCCACTTCTGATGCCACATTTGCCCGTTGACGCACAACATTTCCAAGGAAGGTGTGGTTTGTGAAAACATTTACATGGCGCGTCCGTCCCGACAGTCATCCCCTTTATTGCATATAGTTGCTTGCCATTGTGTGTTGTGGGGCGCGCATGGCTCCCTACCTAGCGTTGTAGTGCCTCTACATCTTCCGCCACATGCGTCAGTCACCGTACAACATTCCAAGAGTGGCATCACCTGTGCAAAAAACCTTCACGGTATGTCGGTTTCACAGATTTTACCCTTAGTGTGCGTTGCGCCTGCCACGGCATGTTGCTTTGCCCTCGTGGTTGAGTAATATATACCACTATGCCTGGACAGCTGTTGCATCCTACGCTCGTAGCTGCAAAGAAAGCCCAACAAAGGCTTGGCATATATGTGAAAACAAGTACATGGCTCGTCTGTCCAGATGGTTAGCCCATCTGCCGCACACCCCTGCCTGCAACTGTTTGCTGCTGGGTCCCCATGGCTCCCTACCTACCACTGCCATGCCCCCACAGTTGCTGACACATGTGTCCATAGCTGCACAGCAGTTTCCAGAGAGGCATGGCTTTTGAAAACAAGGAAATGGCCAATGCATCCCGATGTTCAGCCCCTCTTCCGCACAGCACTGCCTGCCACCCTGGGCTGTTGGGTACGCAAGGGTTCATGCTTTGTGCTGCCGTGCCCCCACAGCTACTGCCAGATGCGCCCGCAGCCACATGGCATGCCCAAGATAGGCTTGGCATATGAAAATCACCATCAAGGCACGTTGATTCCGATGATTGCCTTTGATGTGCGCTGTGGCCTACCATGGAGTGCTGCTGGGTGTGCATGGCTCCCTGCATAGCTGCTGCCACATACGCCGGTAGCCACACATCATTCCCAAGAGTTTCATGGCATGTGAAGGACAGCAACATGGCATGATGGTCTGGATGATTAGCCCCTTGTTTTGCACCTTGGCTGGCCAATGCGTGCTGGTGGGTTTGCATGGCGGTTGCCTGCACACTGCAGTTACACCCTCATCGCAGCCCAGTGCCACTTTTGCTAGTTTTGTACAGCATGCCCAAGGGAGTCATGGCATGTGAAAAACGTGGATTGACGTATTGGCCCCGTTAATTAATCCCATCTAGGCACCGTGCAGTTTGACGTGCTTTGCTTCCTGCCATGTGCAGTTGTGCTAGTGCCACTTTTTACGAGCGTGGTCGTAGTCACGCATTTCCACCCCTCTCCGCTCTATGGCTTGTCGTCAGATGTAGGTCATGGTGCAAGGGGTGGGGTGTTGTCTACATTTGACGGAATCATTGGTCAAGTCAATGTGGACAATAAATATTTGGTTGGTCCCTCCCCTCCATCCCATTGTTTTTTGATTTTTTAAATTGCACTATCGTGGGTTTGTTGCTTACAAGGGTTTTTTCATGGCCTATGCTATTTGGAGAAGTGCATTTCTAAGTTGTGCGTAGGTGTGGAGGTGCTTGCATGCCTTTTTGCATCCAGTGTTATAATACGACATTAACGTGGGTCTCTGGAGAACGTAGGTTGCAAGCTTGCAGGTGGTGGTAGATCATGAGTCCCTCCCTCCTCCTGGCTTTTTAAAAAAATCTCCATTCTCGTGGGTATGTTGCTTGCAAGAGTTTTGTCACACTTGGTTTTGTGGCCTTTGGAATTTAGAGGAATGCATTTCTAAGTCGTGCCTAGGTGCGGAGGTGTTTGCATGCCTCTCCGGGCATCAGCCTGTCGGGCTCCCCGTTCAACCCATCTTGAAACACGGACTAAGGAGTCTGACTTGTGTGCTAGTCAACGGGTGAGTAAAACCCGTAAGGCGTAAGGAAGCTGACTGGTGGGATCCCCTTGTGGGTTGCACCGCCGACCGACCTTGATCTTTTGTGAAGGGTTCGAGTGAGAGCATACCTGTCGGGACCCGAAAGATGGTGAACTATGCATGAGCGGGGCAAAGCCAGAGGAAACTCTGGTGGAGGCCGCAGCGATACTGACTTGCAAATCGTTCGTTTGACTTAGGTATAGGGGCGAAAGAC
>NC_056557.1:3632788-3637788 GCF_013358625.1 Macadamia integrifolia
TTAACTGCGCCAACAGTTGCCTAAGTATGGTTATGCGTGTTGCGCAAGTGAAGTGTGCCTATGCGTGCACATTGAGTGCCACTAAGTGTACATATTGTCACGACCTGCCCAACAAAGGCCCATGGACTTAGGCCATTGGGCTAAGTAAGTTCCAAGTTCTAGAGTTTTCTACAAAGGTGTAGCAACTCTAGATAATTTTATTGTAGATATTTCTAGAAGATATTTATAGGAGGTATTTTGGGAGAGATTTCTAGAGTTCTCCACTAAGGAGGTGGGAAGCTTCTAGTTTCCACCCCGACCATTGGATGGAGGATGTTTGTAAATATCTTAGCCATCCATTGTAACTTGGGGTGCCTACAAATAGGTGTTGCCACATTTGGCAAAGACACTCTCCAAGGACCAACCAAGAGTGTTCAACCGAGCAAGTGAGTTCTCAAGCCTTATACTCAAGAGCTCTCTAGTGCAATACAAGTTCATTATTCTCGAACTCACTCTTGTGTTCACTTCTTCTCTTCCCAAGTCCCTTAAGGTGGGTGGTTAGGCTGACTTAGTGCTAGTGGGAGTGCTAAGAGCCGGCGCAATCTCTTAGAAAGGTCTAAGGCTGTGACAGTTGTGGGGTCAGAGCTTCAGTTGCGAGGGAGCCAAGCTTGTGGGATATGAGACAGGAGAGCTAAAACTGTGGAATAGAGACCAACACCTACACAAGTAAGCAACAAAGGAGCGAAGGCAAGTCCGTCGACTTTGGCGTCGCTATGGGGCCTCGCTTAGCTCGAGGGGAGCAAGTATTGGCCGAGGCAAAGTGGTGCCTGAATGTCACGGAGCAAAGTGGGGAGGAGCACAAAGGCCATGTGAAAAAGTGGGGGGGAGCTTGATGGCTAGATGGGGGAGCTCAAGGGGTCCCTACAAGGTGCTCTCAACACCATAGTAAGTAACCATGAGGAGATGGTTACCACCTTCAAGGCTCAAGTATGCAAAGGAGTTGGATAAGGTGGAAACTCGTATTGGAGAAGAAGTATGGGAAGAGTAGGAGGACAGCGGCGAGGGAAGCCACTACCTCTCATGACATGTCTAAAGGAGAGGCACTAAGGCACAAGCGTGATAAGAGGAATCGATTCAACCCTAGAGACAAGTGATTCCTATGTGATGAGCTACATTGGTTTAGGGATTGCCCCAAGAGGAAAGCTCTTAGTGCCCTATTGGAGGAAGAGGGCCAAGAGGAAGAGCCACCTTGCATGGGGTCCCCAATGCAGCGTGGTGCCACCAGGGCCGAGATAGGGGTCAAGGCCCTTTACTCTCAAAAGGGGTTGATGTGTGCAAAAGTGTGCATCCATGGGAAGCCCACACATGCGAAGGTAGATACAGGAGCCACACACAACCATGCCTTGGAACTCGGGCCAAGGGCGTCCTAAGGCTATCAACTCCAAAGAATGCCCTATACGTAATGTTGCTCGAGGGGTCGAGACGAACCTTGGGACTAAAGGAGTTCTCCAACACCATCCAGGGGCTAGGTGCTTACTTACCCTTGGATGGGAGGGCAAGACAAGGAGAATTTGGGAGCAAGCCATCCATGCCAAGAAAGAGGAAGATGCAAACAAGAGACGGAGACAACCAGACGACGTTGTAAGAGGCTCAAGTTATGTGACTACAACAAGAACCCCAATAAGCGTTACTCCTTGCCAGAGGGAGGCTAATTTGGATGTTGATCCAATCATCCAGAGACACAAACTATCTCCTTACGTGGAGTATTTAGTCAAGTGGAAGGGGTGACCAGGGAGCGAGACGAGGTGGGAGACAACTGGCATGCTGAGACGACTCGTGAATAAAAGTACCACAAGGAGGTCACGATGAGGGCGTCGCTGATTTTGGTGGGGAGAGTGTCACGACCTACCCAACATAGGCCCACGGGCCTAGCTCACCAAGCCCATGGACTTAGGCCATTGGGCTAAGTAAGGTCCAAGTTCTAGTGTTTTCTACAAAGGTGTAGTAACAATAGACATCTTATTGTAGATATTTGTAGAAGATATTCACAGGAGATATTCTGGGAAAGATTTCTAGAGCTCCGCTAAGGAGGTGGGAAGCTTCTAGTTTCCTCCCCAACCGTTGGATGGAGGACATTTGTAAATATCTTACCCATCCATTATAACTTGGGGTAGGTGTTGGCTCATTTGGCGAAGGCACTCACCAAGGAACATCCAAGAGTGTTCAACCAAGCAAGTGAGTTCTCAAGCCTTGTACTCAAGAGTTCTCTAGTGCTATACAAGTTTATTCTTCTCAAACTCACTCTTGTGTTCACTTCTTCTCTTCCCTAGTCCCTTAAGGAGGGTGGTTAGGCTGACTTAGCGCTAGTGGAAGTGCAAAGTGCCAGCGCGGTCGCTTAGAAAGGTCTAAAGCAGTGACAACGTGCTCTTGAATGGCCAAAGTGTGTGCCTACGCGTGCCCCCAAGTGTTGACTACGTGTGCCCACGTGTACACAGTGAATGGCCGCATAACACCCCAAGTGTTGACTACATGTGCACAATGAATGACCCAAGTGTTGCCTAACTGTGCCCATGATTGCCCACAACTGTTGCCTAAGTGTGCACCCAAGTGTGCCTATGCATGCTCTTGAATGCCCCAAGTGTCGCCTTAAATGTGCTTATACGTGCCCGCAAGTGTTGAATAAGTGTGTCTATGCGTGCACCCAAGTGTAGCCCAAGTGTCACCTAATTGTGCTCTTGATTGCCGCAAGTGTGCACATATACGTGCCCATGACAATGCCTACACGTGCCCCCCTAAGGGTGCCTAAGTGCATATGAAGGCAGTGCATAAGGCGGCAGTGCCACACGCAGGGCCGCACAATGTGCGTGCAAGGTGGCAGGCATGGCTACACTACCACGCGGAAGGCAGCTAGCATGGACGCACAAGGTGTAGGCATCGCTGCAGGCAAGGTTGCACTAGCACATGCAAGGCTGCTGGAGTCGAGGCAGGCTGCCTCGCACATGGCTGTGGGCGTGGCTGTAATACCGCACACATGGTTGCACGCAACCTTGGGCACGGTTGAGGGTAAGGCTCCACTATCGCGAGCTGGGGTGCAAGCCACCGCGCGCACATGGCTGGGGCTAGGGTGCACACCACGCGTAAGGTGGCAGGCAACAACGCACATTGCTGTGGGAAAGGGTGCTCAACGGCATGCAAGGTGGTAGGCACGGCCGCACATGGCTGCGGGCAATGGTGCAGGCAGCGCGCGTTGGGCAGCTGCCCGTGCCGCACTTCCACGTACATGGCTGCGACCACGGCTGCACAACCCCGCACATGGTTTTGCGTGTGGCTGCACATGCCGCGCGAAAGTTTACAGGCATGGCGCACATGACAAGCAGATGGCTGCACAGCCGTGCCCAAGGTTACGTTCCATACAACACATGTCGCGCGTTTGGCTGCACTAACGGGCGCAAGGTTGCTGGCATGGCCATACATGTCGTGCCCCTAGCTGCCCTACCACTCGCAAGGTTGCGTACGTAACTTCACACCGCCCCCCAGGTTGCATGTATGGCTACATGTGCCACGCCCATCGCTGCCTCGTCGCGCACTTGGTTTCGGGATTTACCGGAAGTGCAACGCACGAGGTTACAGGCACGGCTGCACCGTCGCGTGCAAGGTTGCATTGCGTGGTCAAAGATGCATTGCCCATGGCTGCACTATCGCGTGCAAATTCTCTGACATGGCCTCCCATGTGTTGATCATGATGGCTGGCATGGCCGCACATGGCACGGGCATTTCAGCACATGGCACGCGCAAGGTTGCATGCATTGCTGCATCTTCGTGCCCACGTCTGTAGTCCACCATGCACATAGCCGCACGCACGTGGCTCACAGATGGGTGCTGCCGTGGTCCCCATGGCCCAAGCAATAGAGGCTCCTTTACGGCCTTCGGCTGCACACGCCAAGGCCATGCACGAACAACATAGTTTGGGTCTTTAAATCATGTTTTGTAAAACATCCCTTTGGGTTAGAAAAGCCTTGAAATTGGCTATTTGGCACCCAAAGTACAATCATTTTCACTTAGACCCCGCATTTCCATTTTTTTGGGTATTTTTCATAATGTTTCAATCATAAAATATTAAAAAATATCAAAATATGTTGGAATGGTCCAATATTTTTTCATAACATTCTATCAATCTTTGGAAGACATCCAAATTTTAGTTTTTAGAAAAATACATTAAAATGGATTTTTCATAGTTTTTTGAATTTAATATATTTTTTAATATTAAAAAATTAATAAAAAATAAATATTTATCCGAAAACTATGATTTTTATATGAAAATAATCTTTGGATTTTTCCTTAATTTCATACCAAGTTTCATTTGATTTGGATATTTGAAGCTCAAAAAATAGACCGGTACATTTTTTGAGGGGTCCATGTCTCCTTCTGGAAAGGGGCAAAGAGCATAAGAGCTACCTTGAGGGAGGGGGGTGCCACATGGGGCCGCATAGAGAGGCAGCAGAAAATGAGAGGGCATGGTAGGCAAACCCAAAAGGCCCAAGGCATGGTAAAAAAAGTGAAATGGCACGTGGGTTTCGATGAGTTGGCCCTTGGTGTGCGCCGAGGCCTGCCACTGCGTGCGGCTGGACGCGCATGGCTGCTTGCCTTCCATGCCATGTGGCCGCAACTATTGTAATGTGTGCCAGACGCGACACAGCATGCCCAACGAAGGTGGACATGCTTGCGAATGGTCAGCCTTTCTGTCATACAACGCCGCCCCCTTTCGTCGCACAGCGTTGCCTACCTTCGTGGGCTGCTGGGCACACATGGATGGCTACCATGGGCTGCCATGCCCCCACTTCTGATGCCACATGTGCCTGTCGACGCACAGCATTTCCAAGGAAGGTGTGGTTTGTGAAAACATATACATGGCGCATCCGTCCCGACAGTCATCCCCTCTGCCGCCCACAGTTGCTTACCATTATGTGCTACTGGGCGCGCATGGCTGCCTGCCTTGCGCTGCAGTGCTTCTACAGCTTCCG
>NC_056557.1:3650288-3657788 GCF_013358625.1 Macadamia integrifolia
CGACGTTGCAACATGTGAGCAGAACCGTGGAACGGAGGGTAACCCCAACACTGGGAAGCAAAAGAGGAGTAAAGACAAGTCCGTAGATGTTGGTTGTGCTATGGAGTCTCGCTTAGCTCGGGTGGACCTAGCAATGGGCAAGGTGAAGGGACGCCTCGATGTTGTAGAGCAAAGTGGGGAGGAGCTTGAAGGAGAGCTCAAGGAGTCCCTATTGAGTACTCTCAACACCATGGCGTATGACCAAAAGGAGGAGTTTGCATCCTTTAAGGCTCATGTGTGGGAGGACATTTCCACCTTCAAGGATCAAATGCAGGAGGAGTTGGCCAAGATAGAAGCTTGTGTTGCTAAGGTACGTGAGGAATGGGCTTTATGTAAGAGGGCGGTGGCCGGGGGAACTACTACCTCATGAGAAGTGCCTAGGATGGAGGTGCGAAAGCCCAAGCCATTCCCTGGGATGAGAGATGCACGGAAATCAACAACTTTTTATGGCACATGGAGAGGTACTTTGAGGTAATGGCACTTAATGATGAGGCGTCAAAGGTACGAACCGCTACTCTGTACCTCACCGATGATGCAACTCTATGGTGGCGTAGAAAGCATGCCGATATAGTGAGAAGTATGTGCACCATAGACACTTGGGATGATTTCTAAACTGAGTTAAAAAGGCTTAAACACACAGGTTCTATTTGGGACTATGTGAAGGAATTCTCTACCCTAATGCTCGAAGTCCTGAGTTTGACCGTGGAGGAACTCCTATTCAACTTCATGGATGGCCTCCAAGGCTGGGCTACATAAGAACTACAATGCCGAGGCATGCAGGACCTTGCCTCAGCCATCACAGCAGCAAAGTCATTAGTGGAGTTTAGGAGAGACGATAGCTCCAAGCCCAAGAAGGGCACTAATGGGAAAGGTGAGGGAGTGAAGGGGCCTAAGATATACCCTCCCAAGGAAGGTAGTAGTAAACCACCTTCAAACAAGGAGGGTAGGCCCAAGCAAGACAAAAGGGACAAGTTCACGCCCAAGGATAAGTGTTTCTTGTGTGATGGTCCCCATTGGGCTAGGGATTGTCCCAAGAGAAAGGCTCTCAATGCCCTACTCGAGGAGAAAGAAGACAATGAAGTGCATAGGGGGTCCCTACAACAACTAAGTGCCATCAAGGCTAAGATAGAGATCAAGGCCACAACCTCACAAAAAGGGCTAATGTACGTGGAGGTGCATGTCAAAGGTAAGCCCACTCATGCCATGATAGACACAGGTGCTACGCACAACTTCGTCTCAATAGAAGAGGCAAAGAGACTTGGACTTAAAGGGATCAAGGAGGTAGGATGGCTTAAGGCCGTCAACTCCCAAGCCCATCCCATACATGGCATTGGTCGAGGAGTCGAGTTAAACATCGGGACATGGAAGGGCACGGTTGACTTGTCGATAGTGCCCATGGATGATTTTCAAGTGGTGCTTGGCATGGATTTCTTACGAAGGGTTAAGGCCATACCCATGCCATTTATCAGCACGGTTTGCATTATAGAAGAAGGAGCTCCATGCATGGTCCCAACTGTACAAGGGACCAAGGACGGCCCAAAACTTCTTTCGGCTATACAGCTCAAGAAAGGAGTTAAGAAAGGGGAGACAACATACTTGGAAGCACTCTTAGAGCCTAAGGAAGACGGTCCAACTAAGGTGCTACCCAAGCCAATCAAGAAGGTCCTTTAAGAGTTCAAGGATGTGATGCTAAGCAAGTTGCCCAAGAGGCTTCCACCTAGGAGGGAGGTGGATCATGCCATTGAGTTGGAGCCAAGCGCCAAGCCACTAGCAATGGCACCATATAGAATGTCACTGCTAGAGTTGGAGGAGCTAAGGAAGCAACTCAAGGAATTATTGGATACGGGATTCATTCACCCTTCTAAAGCTCCCTATGGTGCCCCGGTTCTTTTTCAACTGAAGCATGATGGATCGCTTCGACTATGCATCGACTATAGGACATTGAACAAGGTAACAATCAAGAATAAGTATCCCATTCCTTTGATAGTAGATCTATTTGATAGACTTGGTGGGGCAAGGTACTTCACCAAGTTAGACTTACGATCGGGGTACTACCAAGTCCGCATTGCGGAAGGTGATGAGGCAAAGACAACATGTGTGACACGATATGGCTCATACGAGTTCTTGGTGATGCCGTTTCGGACTCACGAATGCCTTGGCTACATTTTGCACCCTTATGAACAAGATCTTCCACCCCTACCTCGATAAGTTCATGGTGGTGTACTTGGACGACATCGTTGTCTATAGCAACGCATTGGAGGAGCACGTTCAGCACTTGAAGATCATATTCAAGGAATTAAGGGACAATCAACTCTATGTTAAGAAAGAGAAATGTGCATTTGCACAAGAGGAAGTGATGTTCCTTGGTCACAAGGTTAGAGGCGGAACCCTACAAATGGACGAGAGCAAGGTGCGGGCTATCCAAGAATGGGAGGCACCAACTAAAGTGACTGAGCTAAGGTCTTTCCTTGGCTTAGTTAACTATTATCGACGGTTCATTCAAGGTTACTCAAGAAGGGCAGCTCCATGTATAGACTTACTAAAGAAGAACCGACCATGGTTATGGTCGGCCGCATGCAAAGAGGCCTTTGAGGACTTAAAGAAGGCTGTCATGGGGGAACCGGTGCTTACCCTACCCGACTATGGCAAGCCATTTGAGGTGCACACAGATGCATCTGACTTTGCTATCGGTGGGGTGTTGATGCAAGAAAGGCACACCATTGCCTATGAGAGCCGTAAGTTGAATGAGATAGAGCGGCGCTACACAGTCCATGAGAAGGAGATGACCGCGGTGGTGCATTGCCTAAGTACGTGGCGACACTACCTACTTGGGTCACGGTTTGTGGTGAAGACGGACAATGTTGCCACTAGTTACTTTCAAACCCAAAAGAAGTTAAGTCCTAAGCAAGCTAGATGGCAAGACTTCTTGGCAGAGTTCAACTTCGTCTTTGAATACAAGCCAGGTAAGGCTAACGAGGTGGCTGATGCACTTAGTAGAAAGGCAGAGTTGGATTCTCTTAGCCAACTGGAAGGGGAACTTCTAGAGTTGATCAAGGGGGGCCTCCAACATGATCCTGTGGCTAAGAGCTTACTCGCCCTTACACGGGAGGGCAAGACATGAAGATTTTGGGAGCAAAATGGCTTGCTCTATGCTAAGAAGAGGAGACTCTACGTACCTAAGTGGAGTAACCTACGGAGGAACCTCATTTGTGAATGCCACGACACTAAATGGGTTGGCCACCCAGGATAAAGGTGCACGCGGGCATTGCTAGAAGCAGCCTACTATTGCCCTCAGATGCGGGATGACATAGAGGCCTATGTGAGAACTTGTCTTATATGACAACAAGATAAGGTAGAGCAGCAACCACCCAGGGGACTACTGGAGCCACTTCCTATACCAGAAAGACCATGGGAGAGTGTCTCTATGAACTTCATTAGTGCCCTACCCAAGTCAGAAGGGTATGGATCAATAATGGTGGTGGTTGACAGATTTTCCAAATCTGTCATATTCGTGGTGGCACCAAGGGATTGTACGGTGGAAGAAGTGGCAAGGCTATTTCTAAAGCACGTCATCAAACATTGGGGTGTGCCACAATCCATAATAAGTGATCGAGACCCTCGCTTCACGGGGAGGTTCTGGACGGAGCTATTCAAGTTGTTGGGATCGTCACTACACTTCTCAACAAGCTTCCATCCCCAGACCGATGGGCAAACAGAGCTCATTAATAGCTTGTTGGAGCTCTACTTGAGGCACTTCGTGAGTGCTAACCAACATAACTGGGCCAAGTTGCTTGATGTGGCTCAGTTCTCTTACAACCTCCAACGAAGTGAGGCCACGAACCAAAGTCCATTTGAGATTGCCATGGGACAACAACCCTTAACGCCAAACACGGTGATGACCGGCTACATGGGGAAGAGCCCTTCAGCATTTAAGGTTGCCAAGGAGTGGCAAGCAAGGCTAGATGTGGCTAAGTCATACTTAGACAAGGCCACTAAGAAGATGAAGAAATGGGCTGACAAAGGGAGGCGACCAGAAAATTTCAAGGTCGGGGACTTGGTACTTGTGAAGCTTCTACCCCAACAATTCAAGACCCTAAGGTAGGTACATAAGGGGCTGGTACGTCAGTATGAAGGCCCGTTTGAGATCACCAAGAAGGTGGGCAAAGTATCCTATGAGGTGAGCCTACCTCCTAAGCTCAAGATCCATCCAGTCTTCCATGCAAGCCTATTGAAGCCATACCATGGAGACAAGGAAGACCCAAGTCATGGAACCTCAACAAGAGCACCAATGGCTATCACCACCTCCTACGACAAGGAGGCAGAATACCTGATCACTGACCGAGTCATCCGAAGGCGAGGCGTACCTCCTAGTAGGGAGTACTTAGTCAAGTGGAAGGGGGTACCAAAGAGCGAGGCAAGTTGGGAACCCGCCGACTCTTTATGGCAGTTCCAAGATCACATACAAAGATTCCACGAAGAAGATGCGACGAGGACATCGCCGACTTAGGTGGGGGAGAGTGTCACGACCTGCCCAACATAGGCCCACGGGCCTAGCCCACCAAGCCCATGGACTTAGGCCAATGAGCTAAGTAAGGTCCAAGTTCTAGAATTTTCTATAAAGGTGTAGAACTCTAGATATTTTATTATAGATATATATATAGAAGATATTTATAGGAGATATTTTGGGAGAGATTTCTAGAATTCTCCACTAAGGAGGTGGGAAGCTTCTAGTTTCCTCCCCAACCATTGGATGGAGGACATTTGTAAATATCTTAACCATCCATTGTAACTTGGGGTGCCTATAAATAGGTGTTGCCTCATTTGGCAAAGGCACTCACCAAGGACCAACCAAGAGTGTTCAACTAAGGAAGTGAGTTCTCAAGCCATGTACTCAAGAGTTCTCTAGTGCAATACAAGTTTATTCTTCTTAAACTCACTCTTGTGTTCACTTCTTCTCTTCCCAAATCCCTTAAGGAGGGTGGTTAGGCTGACTTAGTGCTAGTGGGAGTGCTAAGTGCCGGCGCGGTTGCTTAGAAAGGTCTAAGGCCGTGACACTATGCCATGGATACATTAGTATGGGATAACATTATAGGATTTTGGTCCTATTACGTTGGCCTTCGGGATCAGAGTAATAATTAATAGGGACAGTCGGGGGCATTTATATTTCATAGTCAGAGGTGAAATTCTTGGATTTATGAAAGACGAACCACTGCGAAAGCATTTGCCAAGGATGTTTTCATTAATCAAGAACGAAATTTGGGGCCTCGAAGACGATCAGATACCATCCTAGTCTCAACCATAAACAATGCCAACCAGGGATCGACGGATGTTGCTTTCAGGACTCCGCCGGTACCTTATGAGAAATCAAAGTTTTTGGGTTCCAGGTGGAGCATGGTCGCAAGGCTGAATCTTAAAGGAATTGACGGAAGGGCACCACCAGGAGTGGAGCCTGCGGCATAATTTGACACAACATGGGAAAACTTACAAGGTCCAGACATAGTAAGGATTGATAAACTGAGAGCTCTTTCTTGATTCTATGGTTGGTGGTGCATGGCTGTTCTTAGTTGGTGGAGCGATTTGTCTAGTTAATTCCGTTAATGAATGAGACCTCAGCCTGCTAACTAGCTATGTGGAGGTGACCCTCCACGGCCAGCTTTTTAGAGGGACTATGGCCATTTAGGCTACGGAAGTTTGAGGCAATAACAGATCTGTGATGCCCTTAAATGTTCTGGGCCGCACGTGCGCTACATTGATGTACTCAACGAGTCAATAGCCTTGGCCAACGAGCCTGGGTAATCTTTGAAAATTTCATCATGATGGGGATAGATCATTGCAATTGATGGTCTTCAACGAGGAATTCCTAGTAAGCACGAGTCATCAGCTCACATTGACTACGTCCCTGCCCTTTGTACACACCGCCCATCACTCCTACTGATTGAATGGTCCGGTGAAGTGTTTGGATCGCGGTGACGTGGGTGGTTCACCGCCATCGACGTCGTGAGAAGTCCACTGAACCTTATCATTTAGAGGAAGGATAAGTCGTAACAAGGTTTTCGTAGGTGAACCTGCGGAAGGACCATTGTCGATACCTGCCCAGCGAGACCCGTGAACATGTTGCGTTGCGCGATTAAGGTAGGGCGTGGGAGTGTGAGCTCCTTCCTTCCCGACCCTTGTAAAAGGTCAGCCTGCGAACCTTCATAGCATTCGACCCAAACACAACCACCGGCGTAGTCGGCGCCAAGGAACTAGCAACGGAAAGGACATGACATCATTGCGCCTTGGGTGTGGTGTGGTCATCCTAGATCCGAATCTTTATCTTAACGACTTTCGGCAACGGATATCTCGGCTCTTGCATCGATGAAGAACGTAGCGAAATGCAATACTTGGTGTGAATTGCAGAATCCCATGAACCATCGAGTCTTTGAACGTAAGTTGCACCCTAAGCCATCGGGCTGAGGGCACGCCTGCCTGGGTGTCACGCGTCATGTTGCCCCACCTCCTTTACCCCTTGTGGTGGTGGTGTGGAGCAAAGATTGGCCCCCCGTGTCTCTGTTTGAGGTGCAGTCGACCCAAAGTCAAGTGCTCCTTGTGTGGCAAGCATCACGATGAGTGGTGGGTTTAGCCACTTTGCCATTGTTCGGACATCGTGTGCGTGTTCTGCTCCTATTGGGCTCTAGTGACCCCGATTGCCATTCGATGGCATTTCGACTGCGACCCCAGGTCAGGCGGGGCTACCCGCTGAGTTTAAGCATATCAATAAGCAAAGGACAAGAAACTTACGAGAATTCCCTTAGTAACAGCAAGCGAATCGGGAAGAGCCCAGCTTGAGAATTGGGCTGCTTTCTCGTTCAAATTGTAGTCTGTAGAAGCGTCCATAAGGGTGGATCGGGCCCAAGTCCCCTGGAAGGGGGTGGCAGAGAGGGTGAGAGCCCCATCATGACTGGACCCTGTCGCACCACGAGGCACTATCGGCAAGTCGGGTTGTTTAGGAATGCAGCCCCAATTGGGCAGTAAATTTCGTCCAAGGCTAAATATGGGCGAGAGACCGATAGCGAACAAGTACCGCGAGGGAAAGATGAAAAGGACTTTGAAAAGAGAGTTAAAGAGTGCTTGAAATTTTCGACAGGGAAGCGGATGGGGGCCAGCAATGCGTCTCGGTCGGATGCAGAGCGGTTAATAGTCGGTCCGTCGCTCGACTCGGGGCGTGGACCGATATGGATTGCGGCGGCATCCCAAGCCCGAGTTATCACATTATGCCTGAGGAGATGTCATCTCCATGATCATGGTAGGCAGCGTGCGCCTCGTTGGCGTGCCTATTGGTAACTGCATACTCTGGGCATCAGCCTGTCGGGCTCCCCATTCGACTCGTCTTGAAACACGGACCAAGGAGTCTGACATGTGTGCTAGTCAACAGGCGAGTAAAACCCGTAAGGCATAAGGAATCTGACTGGTGGGATCCCC
>NC_056557.1:3660288-3670288 GCF_013358625.1 Macadamia integrifolia
GGCTTCCTTGAAGCGTAATTCCTGTCGGGTGATAGGTAGAATCCTTTGCAGATGACTTAAATACGCGACGGGGTATTGTAAGTGGCAGAGTGGCCTTGCTACCACGATCCATTGAGATTTGGCCTCGTGTCACATCGATTCATCCCCTCATCTTTTTCCCCTTTTATTTCCCCCCACACCCTCTTGAGGCTAGGAGTGTCCACACGTGGCCCAAGGTATGCCCCTAAGTGTTAACTGCCCCAACGGTTGCCTGAGTATGGTTATGCGTGTTGCCCAAGTGAAGTGTGCCTATGCGTGCACATTGAGTGCCACTAAGTGTACACGTTGTCACGACCTACCCAACAAAGGCCCATAGACCTAGGCCATTGGGCTAAGTAAGGTCCAAGTTCTAGAGTTTTTTACAAAGGCGCAGCATTTCTAGATAATTTTATTGTAGATATTTCTAGAAGATATTTATAGGAGGTATTTTGGGAGAGATTTCTAGATTTCTCAACTAAGGAGGTGGGAAGCTTCAAGTTTCCTCCCTGACCGTTGGATGGAGGATGTTTGTAAATATCTTAGCCATCCATTGTAACTTGGGGTGCCTACAAATAGGTGTTGCCTCATTTGGCAAAGACACTCACCAAGGACCAACCAAGAGTGTTCAACCGAGCAAGTGAGTTCTCAAGCCTTGTACTCAAGAGCTCTCTAGGACAATACAAGTTCATTCTTCTCGAACTCACTCTTGTGTTCACTTCTTCTCTTCCCAAGTCCCTTAAGGAGGGTGGTTAGGCTGACTTAGTGCTAGTGGGAGTGCTAAGAGCCGGCACGGTCTCTTAGAAAGGTCTAAGGCCGTGACAGTTTTGGGCTCAGAGCTTCGGTTGCGAGGGAGCCAAGCTTGTGGGATATGAGACAGGAGAGCTAAAACTGTGGAATAGAGACCAACACCTACACAAATAAGCAACGAAGGATCGAAGGCAAGTCCGTCGACTTTGGTGTCGCTATGGGGCCTCGCTTAGCTCGAGGGGAGCAAGTATTGGCCAAGGCAAAGTGGTGCCTAAATGCCGCGGAGCAAAGTGGGGAGGAGCTCAAAGGCCATGTGGAAAAGTGGGGAGGAGCTTGATGGCTAGATGGGGGAGCTCAAGGGATCCCTACAAGGTGCTCTTAACACCATAGTAAGTAACCAAGAGGAGATGGTTGCCACCTTCAAGGCTCAAGTATGCAAAGGAGTTGGATAAGGTGGAAGCTCGTATTTGAGAAGAAGTATGGGAAGAGTAGGAGGACAGCGGCGAGGGAAGCCACTACCTCTCATGACAGGTCTAAAGGAGAGGCACTAAGGCACAAGCGTGATAAGAGGAATCGGTTCAACCCTAGAGACAAGTGATTCCTATGTGATGAGCTACATTGGTTTAGGGATTGCCCCAAGAGGAAAGCTCTTAGTGCCCTATTGGAGGAAGAGCCACCTTGCATGGGGTCCCCAATGTAGCGTGGTGCCACCAGGACTGAGATAGGGGTCAAGGCCCTTAACTCTCAAAAGGGGTTGATGTGTGCAAAAGTGTGCATCAATGGGAAGCCCACATAGGCGAAGGTAGATATAGGAGCCACACACAACCTTGCCTTGACGGAGGAGGCAAAGGAACTTAGGCTAAGGGCGTCCTAAGGCTATCAACTCCAAAGAATGCCCCATATGTAATGTTGCTCGAGGGGTCGAGATGAACCTTGGGACTAAAGGAGTCCTCCAACACCATCCAGGGGCTAGGTGCTTACCTGCCCTTGGACGGGAGGGCAAGACAAGAAGAATTTGGGAGCAAGCCATCCATGCCAAGAAAGAGGAAGAAGCAAACGAGAGAATGGAGACAACCAGACGATGTTGTAGGAGGCTCAAGTTATGTGACTACAACAAGGACCCCAATAGGCGTTACTCCTTGCCAGAGGGAGGCTAATTTAGATGTTGATCCAATCATTCAGAGACACAAATTATCTCCTTACGTGGAGTATTTAGTCAAGTGGAAGGGGCAACCAGAGAGCGAGACGTGGTGGGAGACAACTGGCATGCTAAGACGACTCGTGAATAAAAATACCACAAGGAGGTCGTGACGAGGGCGTCGCAGATTTAAGTGGGGGAGAGTGTCACGACCTGCCTAACATAGGTCCACGGGCCTAGCTCACCAAGCCCATGGACTTAGGCCGTTGGGCTATGTAAGGTCCAAGTTCTAGAGTTTTCTACAAAGGTGTAGTAACAATAGATATTTTATTGCAGATATTTGTAGAATATATTCACAGGATATATTCTCGGAGAGATTTCTAGAGCCCCGCTAAGGAGGTGGGAAGCTTTTAGTTTCCTCCCCAACCGTGGGATGGAGGACAATTGTAAATATCTTAGCCATCCATTGTAACTTGGGGTAGGTGTTGCCTCATTTGGCAAAGGCACTCACCAAGGACCAACCAAGAGTGTTCAACCAAGCAAGTGAGTTCTCAAGCCTTGTACTCAAGAGTTCTCTAGTGCTATATAAGTTCATTCTTCTCAAACTCACTCTTGTGTTCACTTCTTCTCTTCCCTAGTCCCTTAAGGAGGGTGGTTAGGCTAACATAGCGCTAGTGGAAGTGCTAAGTGCAGACGTGGTTGCTTAGAAAGGTCTAAATCAGTGACAACGTGCTCGTGAGTGGCCCAAGTGTGTGCCTATGCGTGCCCCCAAGTGTTGACTACATGTGCCCACATGTACACAGTGAATGGCTGCACAACACTCCAAGTGTTGACTACATGTGCACAATGAATGGCCCAAGTGTTGCCTAACTTTGCCCATGCATGCCCACAAGTGTTGCCTAAGTGTGCACCCAAGTGTGCCTGTGCATGCTCTTGAATGCCCCAAGTGTCGCCTTAAATGTGGCTATGGGTGCCCGCAAGCGTTAAATAAGTGTGTCTACGCGTGCACCCAAGTGTAGCCCAAGTGTCACCTAATTGTGCTCTTGAATGCCGCAAGTGTGCACATATACGTGCCCATGACAATGCCTACGCGTGCCCCCCTAAGGTTGCCTAAGTGCATATGAAGGCAGTGCACAAGGCGGTAGTACCGCAAGCAGGGCCGCACAATGTGCATGCAAGGTGGCAGGCATGGCTGCACTATCGCGCGGAAGGCAGCTGGCATGGACGCATAAGGTGTAGGCATCGGCAAGGTTGCCCTAGCGCGCGCAAGGCTACTAGCATCGAGGCAGGCTGCCGCGCACATGGCTGCGAGCGTGGCTACAATACTACACACATGGTTGCACGCAACCTCGGGCATAGTTGCGGGTAAGGCTCCACTATCGCGAGCTGGGGTGCAGGCCACAGCGCGCACATGGCTGGGGCAAGGGTGCAAACCACGCATAAGGTGGCAGGCAACAATGCACATTGCTGCAGGAAAGGGTGCTCAACCTCACGCAAGGTGGTAGGCAAGACTACACATGGCTGCGGGCAATGCTGTAGGCAGCGCACGCTGGGCTGTGGCCCATGCCGCACTTCTGCTCACATGGCTACAACCACGGCTGCATAAGCCTCGCACGCGATTTCGGCGTTGCCGCACATGCCACGTGAAAGTTTACAGGCATGGCGCACATGACAAGCAGATGGCTGCATAGCCGCACCCAAGGTTATGTTCCACACCGCACATGCCACGCATTTGGCTGCACTAACGGGCGTAAGGTTACTGGCATGGCCGCATATGCCGCACCCCTGGCTGCCCTACTACTCGCAAGGTTGCGTGCGTTGCTTCACACCACCCCCCAGGTCGCATGCATGGCTGCATGTGCCACGCCCATTGCTGCCTCGCCACGTGCTTGGTTTTGAGATTTGTCGAAAGTGCCACGCATGAGGTTGCAGGGACGGCTGCACCGCCGTGCGCAAGGTTGCATTGCGTGGTCGAATATGCATCGCCCATGGCTGCACTACACCGCGCAAATTCGCTGGCATGGCCTCCCATGTGTCGATCATGATGGCTAGCATGGCCACACATGCCACGAGCATTTCAGCACATGGCGCGCGCAAGGTTGCACGCATTGCTGCACCTTTGAGCCCACATCTGCAGTCCGCCGTGCACTTAGCCACACGCACGTGCCTCACACATGGGTGCTGCTGTGGTCCCCATGGGCCATGCAACAGAGGCTCCTTTGCGGCCTTCGGCTACACACGAGGCACCGACTGCTGCACACGCCAAGGCCATGCCCACACAACATAGTTTGGGTCTTTAAATCATGTTGTGCAAAACATCCCTTTGGGTTAGAAAAGCCTTGCAATTGGCTATTTGGCACCCAAAGTACAATCATTTTCACTTAAACCCCGCATTTCCATTTTTTTGGGTATTTTTTGGAATATTTCAATCATAAAATATTAAAAAATATCAAAATATGTTGGAATGGTCCAATATTTTTTCAGAACATTCTATCAACCTGTAGACATCGAATTTTGTCACCCCCCGGCAATGATGACAATATGAAGGATTACATGTTGGATATTTTAGACTTGGAGAATTTTCAAACTTAGAGTAGAAAATGACCATATTTTCCTGTAAAATTTCAAGAGAAAATGTTTTCAAAAATTAGAATTTGATGTTGTGGATTATTGTTGTTTGTCCCCTCAAGTCGGACATTACACTTTGATGCGAGAACTATGCGAATCGACGCTCGATTCTCTCTTTCATTATATGATCCGGTCCCTATTTTATGTATATTTTCATAAAGGTTTTCGATCAAGACTACAATCGTATCTCACATCATTGGATAGTGCTCGGACTGAGCTTTCTAACGACATATTACACTTTGAATTCCGACAAACGATTTGAAAGATATGACCCCCAAAAGTTGACTCCAAAGTTCGGTATCAGATTCCATTCTGAGCAACCAGGGAGTGCCACATGGCGCCCAATCCCCTTTGTCCAAAAGCAAGCTTTTTTGAATAATTCTCTCTAGATTTTTAGTCCCACATCGGAAATATGAGAGAATTGTCCCAAGTCCCAAGGCTATAAGAATAGCCCTTCCTCTCTTCCAAAAAGGGGGGGGATTGGAGAGAAGGAATATGGTTTTTGCTAATTCCCTTTCTCTAAATAAAGAATCTCTCAAAGTATAAAAATTTAAATGTGTAATCCTTCCTTGAGCCAGGAGACTTAGTCCGATTCGGTTCGGTTTGGTTTTGGCCTTGAAGCACAAGGGTTATCTCCCCTTGTTTCTTGATTAAAGCCAGTTTAAGGTATTTATTTATTTATTTCTTTCAATAGCGATTTAGAATTAGTTTAATTAATAGATTAGTTTCTAATTTCTTAATAATTGATTTATTTAGATTAATTATGTTTAATTAGTTTCAGTTTGGTTCAATACGGTTTATTAGATGTAAATTGATTTATTCTGGTCCAATTAAAGATATTCAAGTTTAATTGATTCTTTTAGATTAGTTAGGTTTAATTGTTTTTTTTTTTTTAACATGTTTACCTTTGATTTGGTTTAGTTTTTTTTTAAATTACTTTTTTTGTTCTTTTAATCTAGGCCCTTAGATTAGGATCTCAAGCCCTAATTTTTCCCCCCATCTTTTCTTCCTTTATTTCTTCTTTTCCCTATAGCAAAAAATCAACCGAACCTGTGCCTCCTTCTTCTTTTCTTCTTTTCTTCTTCTTCTTCTCTTCTTCTCTTTTTCTTCCTAACCAAACCTAACCGAACTCAACTTCTCCTTCTTCTCTTCTTCTCTTCCTCTCTTTTCCTTCCCTGCTGCTGCAACCCCTAACCGGCAGCCACCGAACCCGCTTCTCCTCCTTCTCTTTTTCTTCTTCTTCTTCTCTTTTTCTCTTTTCCTTCCCTGCTGCTGCAACCCCTAACCCACATCTCCTCCTTCTATTTTTCTTCTTAATAATCATCGGGATCGTCAACTTTGAGCCCTACTTTTGGATTAACTTCTGGTTCTGCTTCTTCGGGTTCCACTGCTCCTTTGGGATTTGGATTTCCTTCGAGTGTTGCATCTGGAGCGAGTACCAGTTCACCTCTGTTTGGTGTCGCTTCGTCGTCGTCACCGTTCGGAGCTTCTTCAACTTCAGGTTCTACAGCGACTGTTGGCCCAGCCAGTTCTGCATCTGGACCAAGTACGGGTTCGCCGTTCAGATTTTCTTTTACTTCAGGTTCTGCTGCAACTGCTACAGCTTCTACTGCTCCTTCTGCTTCGATGTTTGGGGTTTCTTCAACTTCATTTTCTACAGGTAATTCTACTCCGGCATTTTCTTCCTCTTTGCTTGGAGTTCCTTTACCAGCTTCCTCGTCTGCGGCTGCAACAAGCGTCTCTTCTTTTCCCAAACTGTATTCTTCCAACTCTAGTTTGTCTTCACCATTTTCGGCCTCTCCACTCCCGTCTCCTTCCTCTTCTATTCCTCCACCGAACCTACAGCCGCACCTTTCTCCTCCTTTCTTCTTCATTTTCTTCTTCTTCTCCTTCTTCTTTTTCTCTTCTTCTTCCCTGCTTAGCAACCAGCCCTGCATGTCCACAAGCTGAGAGTGCACTAAGGAATGTAACATAATTGGGTTTAATTTCATAATCCATTTGCATTTTTTTGAAGAGCTCAAGTGCTTATCTAAGATTTCCATTCTTCCCATACCCATCAATCATGGAAGTCCATGAAAAGCCGTTCTTTTTTGGCATATAGTTGAAAATTCTCTGTGCTCCGTCAGTTCTCCCACATTTTGAGTACATGTCTACAAGTGCACTTCCTAATATCACAAGACAACATTACATTACACGTAGCTGTTGTGGACAGTTTCAAAATCAAGGAAAACATGAACCCATCTGGTTTTTCATTAGAGGAAGTGAGTTTGCGGATCAAATTCAGAGATCCTCCAGCTTGACCTTGTTTGAGGTAGGCTGCAATCATTGAATTATAGGAGGAGATGGTTGGTTTGGGCATTTGATCAAATATCTTTCGGGCATAGGATAAACAACCAGATTTTATGTTGAGAATGAGGAGTCTGATGGAAATGTTGGTGTCGGGTGAAAATCCAATTTTGAGATTGTGGGCATGAATTTTCTGGTCATGGGAAGGGGAATCAGATTGTATGTAGTGCTGCAGAGCTACTGATTAAATACTCCATATTTGTAATACCCACAACCTTTTATTTCATTTATGTTTTCTATGTGGAATCTTCCCCTCCTTTTGTTCTTTGTTTTTCTTTATCCACTCTTGGTTTGATGTTCAGTTTATTTTCCTCTTAATAACGTATGGGACATAGTCTAGGGCGTATGTTAGCAGGGGCGTGGCTGGCCCCTTTCAAACCGGCTCGTAGCATTAGGTGCGTATTGGGGATTTAGGTTTTCCTACTATCTCCTATTTTTTGTACTCCAACCCTCACTCGCATTAATGTAGTGCTAATCTAGATTGATTAAAGTAATGTAGTTTATGTAATTAGTCATTTCAACTGTTGTTTATTTAATTATGGTTTGTTAATTTAGCTTTTTAAATCACTACATTTGATTTCTTCATTCAATTCAATTTATTAAACTTGTGTAATTACCAATCTTTTTCCCTCTAGTGGTTTGTTTATTTTAATGAATCAACTAATTAGTTATTTAATATTGGATAATTAACTAGATTAATTAGTTAAAATATTCTCTTCTCATTAGCTTAATTAGGGTTTTGAAAAATGTTTAACTCATCTTAGGATTAGCTCAAGGTAAACATAATTAGTGCAATTAGGTTTCATAATTAGTTTAATTAAACCGTAGGTTTAGTTTAATCCTCCTACACTAGATTAGGTAGATTAGTAAAAATGCATTCATTTAATGTAATTAATCCGTTTCACTTTTGTAAATTAATTAGGTCTCATTTAATTTATAAATCTTTTTACCAATTAGATTAAGTAGGATTGTAATAATTTATTTCAAATTACTAGGGATTGGGTTTAATTGTTTTAATTAATTCAATTTAGGATCTCACAAATTCATTGATCATCCAACTAGGTCAGGCTCAATTAATCGTATTAGTTTAATTTAGGGCTTCATAAGTTGCTAAACTAATCCTAGGTTTAGGCTTATTTAATTAGCTTAATCTAAGACTCATAATACATTAATTAAATCATTTAGGCTTATTTAATTAGCATAATAATTTCATTATTTGCATCATAACCTAGCTAGCATAATTTAGACACTTGGTTTAGGGTTTTCACATGTCATGCCTAGATACCTAGTTTAGGGTTTTCAATGACCTAGATTTAGGACTAGTTAGTAGGGTAAAAACAAACTTTGGTCAAACAAAAAGAGCCCGGCCTTAGGGTCGGGCAGACTGGGTGCCTAACACCTTCCCAGTCTGTCACTTGACACTTGTCCAGAATCTTGGTGCAAACCAGCCTTATCCATCAGAGTCATTAGTCTCTCTCCCTTGATTGGGGGAGGCATTTATGGGTCCTAGACCCTTTCTAGGTGGCGACTCCCTTTTACACATAACGTGTATCCCACCTTGGCATTTGATGACCAGGGGATACTATCTCATCTCATTAGGGTCAAACCCTAGCGTGTGTACACGCGCTACGTGCCATATCGCGATCCCGGGGGCGGAGGTCCATGATACCTACACAACCTTTGGAAGACATCCAAAATTTAGTTTTCAGAAAAATACATTAAAATGGATTTTTCATAGTTTTTTGAATTTAATATGTTTTTTAATATTAAAAAATTAATAAAAAAATAAATATTTATCCGAAAACTATGATTTTTATATGAAAATAATCTTTGGATTTTTCATTAATTTCATACCAAGTTTCATTTGATTTGGATATTTTAAGCTAAAAAAATAGAGCTTTTGGTATATGGAGGAATGCATTTCAAAGTCGTGCCTAGGTGCGGAGGTGTTTGCATGCCTCATGCCGCAAGTGTTACAAAGCGACATTAACTTAGGTCTCTGGAGAACATAGGTTTGCAAGCTTGCAAGTGGAGACAGATCACGAGTCCCTCCCCCCTCCCCCGCCCCCACTTTTGTTTTTAAAAAGAAAATTGCATTCTCGTGGGTTTGTTGCTTGCAAGAGTTTTCTCATGCTTGGTTTTGTGGCCTTTATGGTATTTGGAGAAATGCGTTTCTAAGTCGTGCCTAAGTGCGGAGGTGTTTTCACGCCACCTGCTGGAAGTGTTATAATACGGCATTAATGTGGGTCTCTGATGAACATAGGTTGCAAGCTTGCAAGGGGAGACAAATCACATGTCCCTTCCCTTCTCCCCTTGTTCATTTAAAAAATTTGCATTATCATGGGTTTGTTGCTTGTGAGAGCTTTCTCATACTCGGTCTTGTGGCCCTTGCTATTTGGCGAATTGCGTTTCTAAGTCGTGCCCAAGTGCAGAGGTGTTTGCATGGCTCCTGCCGCAAGTATTATAATACGACATTAATGCGGGTCTCTGGAGAACGTAGGTTGCAAGCTTGTAGGTGGAGATAGATCTCGAGTCCCTCGACCCCTATTGATTGTTGAGATTTTCGTGCTTAGCGGGGCTATTGATTTTTCTTCTACCAAATCCTTATTACGTTGTAGTAGGTTTGGTGGTGGATTGTGTCGGTAGTGGACGTAATGCACGTGAGTGGCTATTGTTTTTCTTGTGGTTGTGGGCTCTTTGCTTGTGTATTTGAACCACTATGCATAGATAACTCTATGGGTCGCGATGGGCCAAAAGTGTCTTTGTCAAGAGCATGAAAATTGTTCCTGTGTTGCTTACCTAGTTGGATGGAAAGATGCTGCCCCTTCACTCTCATTTCATCCCTCTTGCCTGCCCTTGTGGTTGGTGAGAGGTGGCTTGGCATACGATGCATATGTCCACTTTCTTTGTGTCAGTGGTGCACGTGCACTGTTTGTGCTCTAGGATGCGGGACATTTTGTGGGGTAAGGTGGATGTGTGTGTGTGTCCTCTTGAATCTTTTGGTTGCACCTCGTTGCACAAGAACGATAGACTGCTAATAATGTATGGAGCAGCATCACCCAATGCACAATTGGGGATGTGGTTCATGCAGTGCTTTGGCGTCGAGAAGGAAAGTTACCTGGT
>NC_056557.1:3677788-3685288 GCF_013358625.1 Macadamia integrifolia
CAACAACAAGAACCCCAATAGGTGTTACTCCTTGTGAGAGGGAGGCTAATTTGGTTGCTAGTCCAATCATCTAGAGACACAAACTATCTCCTTACGTGGAGTATTTAGTCAAGTGGAAGGGGCAACCAGAGAGCGATACGAGATGGGAGACAACTGGCATGCTAGACAGCTCATGAATAAAAGTATCACAAGGAGGTTGTGATGAGGGCATCACAGATTTTGGTGGGGGAGAGTGTCATGACCTGCCCAACATAGTTCCATGGGCCTAGCTCACTAAGCCCATGGACTTAGGCCATTGGGCTAAGTAAGGTCCAAGTTCTAGAGTTTTCTACAAAGGTGAAGTAACAATAGATATTTTATTATAGATATTTGTAGAAGATATTCATAGCAGATATTTTGGGAGAGATTTCTAGAGCTCCACTAAGGAGGTAGGAAGCTTCTAGTTTCCTCCCTAACCGTTGGATGGAGGACATTTGTAAATATCTTAGCCATCCATTGTAATTGGGGTAGGTGTTGCCTCATTTGGCAAAGATACTCACCAAGGACCAACTAAGAGTGTTCAACCAAGCAAGTGAGTTCTCAAGCCTTGTACTCAAGAGTTCTCTAGTGCAATACAAGTTCATTCTTCTCAAACTCACTCTTGTGTTCACTTCTTCTCTTCCCAAGTCCTTTAAGAAGGGTGGTTAGGCTAACTTAGTGCAAGTGGAAGTGCTAACTGCCGGCACGGTTGCTTAGAAAGGTCTAAAGCCGTGACAATGTGCTCTTGAATGGCCCAAGTGTGTGCCTACGCGTGCCCCCATGTGTTGACTCCATGTGCCCATGTGTGCACATTGAATGGCCGCACAACACCCCAAGTGTTGACTATATGTGCACATTGAATGGCCCAAGTGTTGCCTAACTGTTCCCATGCATGCCCACAACTGTTGCCTAAGTGTGCACCAAAGTGTGCCTGTGCGTGCTCTTGAATGCCCCAAGTGTCGCCTTAAGTATGCCTATACGTGTCCCCATGTGTTGAATAAGTGTGTCTACGCGTGCACCCAAGTGTAGCCCAATTGTTGCCGAATTGTGCTCTTGAATGCCCCAAAGGTTGCCTAAGTGTGCTCTTGAATGCCGCAAGTGTGCACATATACGTGCCCATGACTATGCCTACGCATGCCCCCCTAAGTGTGCCTAAGTGCATATGAAGGCAGTGCACAAGGCAGCAGTACCACACGCACGGCCGCACAAGGTGCATGCATGGTGGCAGGCTACTGCGCACTTGGCCGCAATCAAGGCCTTACTGCACGGACGATGTTGCACGCACGGGTGCAAGTATGGCAATGCTACCCCACACAAGGTTGCAGGCCATAGCACGCATGACTACTGGCATGGATGCACATGTCGCGTGCATGATGGCAGGTTGTCTTGCACACTGCTGCACTATCGACCGCGCAAGGTTGCGGGCATGGCCGCACATGCTGTGCCCCTGGCTGCCCTACCACTCGCAAGGTTGCGTGCATTGCCAGACGTGCCGCGCACGCGGTTGCAGGCACGACTGCACCACCACGAGCAAGGTTCCGTTGCGTGGTCGCATATGCATAGCACATGGCTGCACTACCACGTGCAAGTTCGCGAGCATGGCCTCCCATGTGGCGATCTTGATGGCTGGCATGGCCACACATGCTATGGGTATTTCAGCACATGGCACGAGCAAGGTTGCAGGCATTGCTGCACTTCTTTGCCCACGTCTGTAGTCCACCATGCACATCGCCGCACACACATGGGTGTTGCCATGGTCCCCATGGCCCATGCAACGGTGGCTCCTTTGCTGCCTTCGGTTGCACACAAGGCACCAACTGCTACACACGTCAAGGCCTTACCCGCACAACATTGTTTGGGTCTTTAAATCATGTTGTGCAAAACATCCCTTTGGGTTAGAAAAGCCTTGCAATTGGCTATTTGGCACTCAAAGTACAATCATTTTCACTTAAACCTCGCATTTCCATTTTTTTGTTATTTTTTGTAATGTTTCAATCATAAAATATTAAAAAATATCAAAATAAGTTGGAATGGTCCAATATCTTTTCAGAACATTCTATCAACCTTTGGAAGACATCCGAAATTTAGTTTTCAGAAAAATACATTAAAATAAAATTTTCATAGTTTTTTGAATTTAATATTTTTTTAATATTAAAAAATTAATAAAATAAATAGATATTTATCAAAAAATATGATTTTTATATGAAAATAATAAATGGATTTTCCTTAATTTTATACCAAGTTTCATTTGATTTGGATATTTGAAGCTCAAAAAATAGTCCGGTATATTTTTTAGGTGGGGTCAGGTCTCCTTCTGGAAAGGGGCAAAGAGCATAAGAGCTACCTTAAGGGAGGGGGGTGCCACTCTCCCCGGGTGGTTTCTGAGGGGCTGTATAGTGGGGTAGCAGACAATGAGCAGGCATGGTAGGCAAACCCAAAAGACCCATGGCATGGGAAAAAAAGTGAAATAGCACGTCGATTTCAATGAGTTGGCCTTGGTGTGCGTCGAGGCCTGCCACTGCATGCGGCTCGATGCGCATGGTTGCCTGCCTTGCGTGCCTTGACCCCATAGCCACTGTCACATGTGCCAGTCACGGCACAGCATACCAAACGAAGGTGCACGTCCTTGCTAATGGTCAGCCCTTCTGTCGCACAACGCCGCCCCCCCTTCTGTCGCATAACATTGCCTGCCACCGTGGGCTACTAGGCGCACATGGCTACCTACCATGCGTTGCCACACCCCTACTTCTGCTGCCACATGTGTCCATCGATGCACAGCATGCCCAACGAAGGCATGGTGTGTGAAAACTTGTACAAGGCGCGTCCATCCCGACGGTCATCCCCTCTGCTACACACAGTTGCCTGCCATTGTGTGCTGCTGGGTGCACATGGCCGCCTGCCTTGTGTTGTTGTGCCTCCACATCTTCAGCAACATGCGTCTGTCATCGTACAGTATTCCCAAGAGTGTCATGGCATGTGCAAAACACCCACACGGAATGTCGATTTTGAAGATTTGGCCCTTGGTGTGCGTTGCGCCTGCCATGGCATGCTACCTAGCCCTCATGGTTGCCTACTATATACTGCTATGCCTCAATAGTTGTTGCCTCCTACGCTCATAGCTGCAGAGAAAGCCCAACAAAGGCTTGGCATGTATGTGAAAACAAGTACATGGCTCGTCTGTCCAGATGGTCAGCCCATCTGCCGCACACCACTACATGCACCCGTGTGCGGCTGGGTGTGCATGGCTCCCTACCTTCCACTGCCATGCCCCCACAGTTGCTGTTACATGTGTTCGTAGCTGCACAGCATTTGAAAACAAGTAAATGGCCAATACATCCCAATGTTCATCCCCTCTGTCACACACTGATGCCTGCCACCTTGGGTTGTTGGGTGCGCAAGGGTTCTTGCCTTGTGCTGCCGTGCCCCCACAGCTATTGCCAAATGTGCCCGTAGTCGCATGGCATACCCAAGATTGGCCTAGCATGTGAAAATCACCATCAAGGCGTGTTGGTTCCGACGACTGCCTTTGATGTATGTTGTGGCTTGCCATGGCGTGCTACTGGGCATGCATGGTTCCCTGCATAGCTGCTGCCACATATGCCGATAGCCACATGACATTCCCAAGAGTTGCATAGCATGTGAAGGACAGCAACACGGCATGATGGTCCAGATGATTAGCCTCTTGTTTTGCACCTTGGCCGGCCAATGCGTGCTGGTGGGTTTGTATGGCTGCCTGCACACTGCACCTACACCCTCACCGTAGCCTACTACCACTTTTGCTAGTTTTTTTACAGCATGCCCAAGAGAGTTATGGCATGTGAAAAACGTGGAAATGACACGTTGGTCCCCTTGATTAATCCCATCTAGGCACCGTGGTAGTTTGACGTGCTTTGCTTCCTACCATGTGCAGTTGTGTTAGTACCACTTTTTGCGAGTGTGGCCATAGTCACGCATTTCCTCCCCTCTTTGCTCTTTGGCTTGTCGTCATATGTAGGTCATGGTGCAAGGGGTGGGCTGCTGTCTACATTGACAGGCCCAATAAATGGGTTCCACGGAATCATTGGTCAAGTCAGTGTGCACAATAAATAATTGTTTGGTCCCCCCCATCCCATTATTATTTTTTTTTAAATTACATTATCATGGGTTTGTTGCTTGCAAGGGTTTTTTCTTGGTCGATTTTTTGGCCTATGCTATTTGGAGAAGTGCGTTTCTAAGTCGTGCCTAGGTGTGGAGGTGTTTGCATGCCATTTTGCGGCCAATGTTATTATATGACATTAACGTGGGTCTCTAGAGAACATAGGTTGCAAGCTTGCAGGTGGAGGTAGATCATGAGTCCCTCCCCCCCTCCTTTCTTTTTAAAAAAAATTCCATTCTCGTGGGTATGTTGCTTGCAAGAGTTGTGTCACGCTCAGTTTTGTGGCCTTTCCTATTTGAAGGAATGCATTTCTAAGTCGCGCCTAGGTGCGGAGGTGTTTGCATGCCTCCTACTGGAAGTGTTATAATACGACATTCATGTGGGTCTCTGATGAACATAGGTTGCAAGCTTGCAAATGGAGAAAAATCACATGTCCCTTGCCCCCTACCCTTGTTCTTTTAAAAAATATGCATTATCATGGGTTTGTTGCTTGCGAGAGCTTTCTCATACTCGGTCTTGTGGCATTTGCTATTTGGCGAATCGCGTTTCTAAGTCACACCTAGGTGGGGAGGTGTTTACATGTCTCCTGCCGCAAGTGTTATAATACGACATTAACGTGGGTCTTCGGAGAACTTAGGTTGCAAGCTTGTAGGTGGAGATAGATCTCGAGTCCCTCGACCCTTGTTGATTGTTGAGATTTTCATGCTTAGTGGGGCTATTGATTTTTCTTCTACCAAATCGTTATTACGTTGTAGTAGGTTTGGTGGTGGATTGTGTCGGTAGTGGACGCAATGCATGTGAGTGGCTATTGTTTTTCTTGTGGTTATGGGCTCTTTGCTTGTGTATTGAACTACTATGCACAGATACCTCTATGGGTTGCGATGGGCCAAAAGTGTCTTTGTCAAGAGCATGAAAATGGTTCCTGTGTTCCTTACCTAGTTGGATGGAAAGAAGCTTCCCCTTAACTCTCATTTCGTCCCTCTTGCCTGCCCTTGTGGTTGCTGTGAGGTGGCTTGGCATACAATGCATATGTCCACTTTCTCTGTATCAGTGGTGCATGTGCACTGTTTGTGCTCTAGGATGCGGGACATTTTGTGGGGCAAGTTGGATGTGTGTGTGTGTCCTCTTGAATCCTTTGGTTGGGACTTGTTGCATAAGAACGATAGATCGCCATTAATGTATGGAGTAGCATCACCCAATGCACAATTGGGGATGTGGTTCATGTAGTGCTTTTGCATCGAGAAGGAAAGTTACCTGGTTGATCCTGCCAGTAGTCATATGCTTGTCTCATAGATTAAGCCATGCATGTGTAAGTATGAACTAATTCAGATAGTGAAACTACGAATGGCTTATTAAATCAGTTATAGTTTGTTTGATGGTATTTGCTACTCGGATAACCGTAGTAATTCTAGAGCTAATACGTGCACTGAACCCCGACTTTTGGAAGGGATGCGTTTATTAGATAAAAGGTCAGCGTCGGCTCTGCCTGTTGCTCTGATGATTCATGATAACTCGATGGATCGCATGGCCTTTGTGCCGACGACGCATCATTCAAATTTATGCCCTATCAACTTTTGAGGGTAGGATAGTGGCCTACTATGGTTGTAACGGGTGACGGAGAATTAGGGTTTGATTCTGGAGAGGAAGCCTGAGAAACGGCTACCACATCCAAGGAATGCAGCAGGCGCGCAAATTACCCAATCCTAACACGGGGAGGTAGTGACAATAAATAACAATACCGGGCTCTTCGAGAATGGTAATTGGAATGAGTACGATCTAAATCCCTTAACGAGGATCCATATGAGGGCAAGTCTGGTGCTAGCAGCCATGGTAATTCCAGTTCCAATAGCGTATATTTAAGTTGTTGCAATTAAAAAGCTCGTAGTTGGACTTTGGGATGGGTTGATCGGTCCACCTCACGGTGTGTACTGATCATCTCGTCCCTTTTATTGGTGATGCACTCCCAGCCTTAATTGCCGGGTTATGCCTCCGACACTGTTACTTTGAAAAAATTAGAGTGTTGAAAGCAAGCCTATGCTTTGGATACATTAGCATGGGATAACATCATAGGATTTCGGTCCTATTACGTTGGCCTTCGGGATCGGAGCGATGATTAACAGGGACAGTCAAGGGCAATCGTATTTCATAGTCAGAAGTGAAATTCTTGGATTTATGAAAGACGAACCACTGCGAAAGCATTTGCCAAGGATATTTTCATTAATCAAGAATGAAAGTTGGGAGATTGAAGATGATCAGATACTATCCTAGTCTCAACCATAAACCTTACGAGAAATCAAAATTTTGGGTTCCAGGGGGAGTATGGTTGCAAGGCTGAAACTTAAAGGAATTGACGGAAGGGCACCACCAGGAGTGGAGCCTGCGGCTTAATTTGACTCAACTCGGGGAAACTTACCAGGTCCAGACATAGTAAGGATTGACAAACTGAGAGCTCTTTCTTGATTCTATGGGTGGTGGTGCATGGCCGTTCTTAGTTGGTGGAGCGATTTGTCTGGTTAATTTCGTTAACGAACGAGACCTCAGCCTGCTAACTAGCTATGTGGAGGTGACCCTCCACGGCCAACTTCTTAGAGGGACTATGGCCGTTTAGGCCATGAAAGTTTGAGGCAATAACAAGTATGTGATGCCCTTAGATGTTGTGGGTCGCATGCACTACAGTGATGTATTCAACGAGTCTATAGCCTTGGCCGACGAGCCCGGGTAATCTTTAGAAATTTCATCATGATGGGGATAGATCATTGTAATTGTTGGTCTTCAACAAGGAAATCCTAGTAAGTGCGGGTCATCAGCTCGCGTTGACTATGTCCCTGCCCTTTGTACACTCCGCCCATCGATCCTACTAATTGAATGGTCCGGTGAAGTATTCGGATCGCGGCAATGTGGGTGGTTCACCTCCGTTGACGTCGCAAGAAGTCCACTGAAACATATCATTTAGAGGAAGGAGAAGTCGTAACAAGGTTTCTATAGGGGAACTTGTGAAAGGATCATTGTCGATACCAGCCCAGCAAGACCTGTGAACATGTTGTATTACGCCATCAAGGTAGGGCGTGGGAGCGTGAGCTCCTTCCTTCCCGACCCTTGTAAAAGGTTGGCCTGCAATCCTTCGTAGCATTCAACACAAACATAACCACCGGCACAGTCGGTGCCAAGGAACTCACAACGGAAAGGACATGACATCATTGTGCCTTTGGTGTGGTGTGGTCATTCTAGAACCGAATCTATCTTAACGACTCTCGGCAATGGATATCTCAGCTCTTGCATCAATGAAGAACATAGCAAAATGCGATACTTGATGTGAATTGCAGAATCCCGTGAACCATCGAGTCTTT
>NC_056557.1:3695288-3705288 GCF_013358625.1 Macadamia integrifolia
CCCTTAACTCTCAAAAGGGGTTGATGTGTACAAAAGTGTGCATCAATGGGAAGCCCACACAAGCGAAGGTAGATGCAGGAGCCACACACAACCTTGCCTTGATGGAGGAGGCAAAGGAACTCGGGCCATGGTTGTCCTAAGGCTATCAACTCCAAAGAATGCCCCATATATATTGTTGCTCGAGGGGTCGAGACAAACCTTCGGACTAAAGGAGTTCTCCAACACCATCCAGGGGCTAGGTGCTTACTTGCCCTTGGATGGGAGGGAAAGAAAAGGAGAATTTGGTAGCAAGCCATCCATGCCAAGAAGAGGAAGATGCAAACGAGAGAACAGAGCCAACCATACGACATTGTAGGAGGCACAAGTTATGTGACTACAGAAGAACCCTAATAGGCGTTACTCCTTACGGGAGGGAGGCTAATTTGGTTGCTGATCCAATCATCCAGAGACACAAACTATCTCCTTACGTGGAGTATTTAGTCAAGTGGAAGGGGCGACCAGAGAGCGAGACGAGATGGAAGACAACTGGCATGTCGAGACAGCTCATGAATAAAAGTACCACAAGAAGGTTGTGACGAGGGCGTCGTAGATTTAGGTGGGGGAGAGTGTCACGATCTTCCCAATATAGGCCCACGGGCCTAGCTCACCAATCCCATGGACTGAGGCCATTGGGTTATGTAAGGTCCAAGTTCTAGAGCTTTCTACAAAGGTGTGGTAACAATAGATATTTTATTGTAGATATTTGTAGAAGATATTCATAGGAGATATTTTGGGAGAGATTTCTAGAGCTCCGCTAAGGAGGTGGGAAGCTTCTATTTTCCTCCCCAACCGTTGGATGGAGGACATTCGTAAATATCTTAGCCATCCATTGTAACTTGGGGTAAGAGTTGCCTCATTTGGCAAAGGCACTCACCAAGGACCAACCAAGAGTGTTCAACCAAGCAAGTGAGTTCTCACGCCTTGTACTCAAGAGCTCTCTAGTGCAATACAAGTTCATTCTTCTCGAACTCACTCTTGTGTTCACTTCTTCTCTTCCCAAGTCCCTTAAGAAGGGTGGTTAGGCTGACTTTGTGCAAGTGGGAGTGCTAAGAGCCGGCGCAGTCTCTTAGAAATGTCTAAGGCCATAACAACGTGCTCTTGAATGGCCCAAGTGTGTGCCTACGCGTGCCCCCAAGTGTTGACTACATGTGCCCATGTGTGCACATTGAATGGACGCACAACACCTCAAGTGTTGACTACATGTGCACATTGAATGGCCCAAGTGTTGCCTAACTGTGCCCATGTATGCCCACAACTGTTGCCTCTGTGTGCACCCAAGTGTGCCTGTGCGTGCTCTTCAATGCCCCAAGTGTCGCCTTAAGTGTGCCTATACGTGCCCCCAAGTGTTGATTAAGTGTGCCTACGCGTGCACCCAAGTGTAGCCCAAGTGTCGCCTAATTGTGCTCTTGAATACCCCAAATGTTGCCTAAGTGTGCTCTTGAAAGCCGCAAGTGTGCACATATACGTGCCCATGACTATGCCTATGCCTATGCGTGCCCCCCTAAATATGCCTAAGTGCATATGAAGGCAATGCACAAGGCTGTAGTACCGTACGCACAGCCGCACCAGGTGCATGCATGGTGGCAGGCTGCAGCGCACTTGGCCAAAATCAAGGCCTTACCACACGGACGCTGTCGTGAGCACGAGTGCAAGCATGGCTGCCTACGTAGCACAAGGTTGCAGGCCATCACGCGCACGACTGTGGGCAAGGCTGCACTATCGCGCTCATGGATGCAAGCATGGCTGCACATGCCGCGTGCATGATGGCAGGCTGTCTTGCACATGGCTACACTACCAAGCGTGCAAGGTTACAGGCATGGCTGCACATGCCGCGCCCCTGGCTGCCCTACAACTTGCAAGGTTGCGTACGTTGCTGCACACCGCCCTCCAGGTCGCACGCATGGCTGCATATGCCATGCCCATCGCTGCCTCGTCATACTCCTGGTTTCGGGAGTTTCCGGATGTGCCACTCATGAGGTTGCCTGCACGGCTACACCGCCGCGCGAAAGGTTTCTTTGCGTCGTCGCACATGCATCGCGCATGGCTGCACTATGGTGCACAAGTTCGCGGGCATGGCCTCCCATGCGGCAATCATGATGGCTAGCATGGCCGCACATGCCACAGGCTTTTCAGCACATGGCGCGCGTAAGGTTGTAGGCATTGCTGCACTTCTATGCCCACATCCGTAGTCCTCTGTGCACATAGCCGCATGCACATGGCTCACACATGGGTGTCGTCGTGGTCCCTATGGCCCATGCAACAGAGGGTCCTTTGCGGCCTTTGGCTGCACACGAGGCACCGACTGCTACACACTTCAAGGCCATGGCAGCACAACATAGTTTGGGTCTTTAAATCATGTTGTGCAAAACATCCCTTTGGGTTAGAAAAGCCTTACAATTGTCTATTTGGCACTCAAGGTACAATCATTTTCACTTAAACCCCGCAATTCCATTTTTTTGGGTATTTTTCGTAATGCTTCAATTATAAAATATAAAAAATATCAAGATATGTTGGAATGGCCCAATATATTTTCAGAACATTCTATCAACCCTTGAAAGGCATCCAAAATTTAGTTTCCAGAAAAATACATTAAAATGAATTTTTTATAGCTTTTTTAATTTAATATGTTTTTTAATATTAAAATATTAATAAAAAACTAAATATTTATCAGAAAACTATGATTTTTATATGAAAATTTTTCCTTAATTTCATACCAAGTTTCATTTGATTTGGAGAATTGAAGCTCAAAAAATAGTCTGGTATATTTTTTGGGGGGGTCATGTCTCCTTCTGGAAAGGGGCAAAGATCATAAGAGATACTTGAGGGAGGGGGGTGCCACTCCCCAGGTGGTTTCCTAGGGGCTGTATAGTGGGGTAGCAGACAATGAGCAGGCATGGTTGGCAAACCCAAAAGACCCATGGCATGGGAAAAAAAAGTGAAATGGCACGTCGGTTTCGATGAGTTGGCCCTTGGTGTGCTCCGAGGCCTGCCACTACGAGCAGCTGGACGTGCATGGCTGCCTACCTTGCATGCCATGACCCCACAGCTACTGTCACATGTGCCAGTCGCAGCACAGAATGCCCAACGAAGGTGCATGTCCATGCGAATGGTCAGCCCTTCTATCTCACAACGTCGCCCCCTTCTGTCGCATAGCATTGCCTGCCACCGTGGGCTACTAGGCGCACATGGCTACCTGCCATGCGCTGCCATGCCCCCACTTCTACTACCACATGTGCCCGCCGATGCAAAGCATGCCCAATAAAGGCATGGCGTGTGAAAACATATACATGGTGCGTCCGTCCCGACGGTCATCCCCTATGCCGCACACATTTGCCTACCATTGTGTGTTGCTAAGCGCGTATGGCTGCCTGCCTTGCACTGTCATGCCTCCACATCTTCAACCACATGCGTCTGTCACCGTACAGCATGCCCAAGAGTGGCATGGCATGTGCAAAACACCCGCACGGTATGTTGGTTTTAAAGATTTGGCCCTTGGTGTGTGTTGCGCCTGCCACGGCATGCTGCTTGGCCCTCATGGTTGCCTAATATATACCGCTATGCCTCAACGGCTGTTGCCTCTTATGCTCGTAGCTACAAAGAAAGCCCAACAAAGGCTTGGCGTATATGTGAAAACAAGTACATGGCTCGTCTGTCCAGATGGTCAGCCCATCTGCCACACACCACTACCTGCAACCGTGTGCTGCTGGGTGCACATGGCTCCCTACTTTCCGCTGCATGCCCCCACAGTTGCTGTCACATGTGTCCATAGCTGCATAGCATTTTCAAGAGAGGCATGGCATTTGAAAACAAGTAAATGACCAAGGCATCCTGATGTCCAGCCCCTCTGCCACACACCGCTGCCTGCTACCCTGGGCTATTGGGTGCGTAAGGGTTCCTGCCTTGTGCTTTTGTGTCCCCACAGCTACTGCCAGATGCACCCCTAGTGGCATGGTATGTGAAAATCACCATCAAGTCACGTTGGTTCCGATGACTGCCTTTGATGTGTGCTGTGGCCTACCATGGCGTGTTGCTGGGATTGCGTGGCTCCCTGCATAGCTGCTGCCACATTCGTCGGTAGCCACACAACATGCCAAAGAGTTGCATGGCATGTGAAGGATAGCAATATGGCATGATGGTCCGAATGATTAGCCCCTTGTTTTGCACCTTGGCTGGCCAATGTGTGCTGGTGGGTTTGCATGGCTACCTGCACACTGCACCTACACCCTCACCGCAGCCTACTACCACTTTTGCTAGTTTTTGTAAGCATGCCTAAGAGAGTTATGGCATGTGAAAAACGTGGAAATGACGCATTGGCCCCATTGATTAATCCCATCTAGGTAACGTGGCAGTTTGACGTGCTTTGCTTCCAGCCATGTGCAGTTGTGTCAATGCCACTTTTTGCGAGCGTGGCCATAGTCATGCATTTCCACCCCTCTTTGCTCTTTGGATTGTCATCATATGTAGGTCATGGTGCAAGGGGTGGGCTGTTGTCTACATTGACATGCCCAATCATTGGTCAAGTCAATGGGCACAATAAATATTTGGTTGGTCCCCCCTCCCCATCCCATTGTTTTTTTTTTTAACTTACATTATCATGGATTTGTTACATGCAAGGGTTTTTTTTCGGTCGGTTTTGTGGCCTATGCTATTTGGAGAAGTGCGTTTCTAAGTCGTGCCTAGGTGTGGAGGTGTTTGCATGTCTTTTTGCGGCCAGTGTTATAATACGACATTAACGTGGCTCTCTGGAGAACATAGGTTGCAAGCTTGCAGGTGGAGGTAGATCATGAGTCCCTCCCCCTCCTTACTTTAAAAAAAAAAAATTCATTCTCATGGGTATGTTGCTTGCAAGAGTTGTGTCATGCTCGGTTTTGTGGCCTTTGCTATTTGGAGGGATGCATTTCTAAGTCATGCCCAGGTGCGAAGGTGTTTGCATGCCTCCTGCCGCAAGTGTTATAATGTGACATTAACGTGGGTCTTTGGAGAACATAGGTTTGCAAGCTTGCAGGTGGAGACAGATCACGAGTCCCTCCCCCTCCCCCCCCCCCCCTTTTGTTTTTAAAAAGAAAATTGCATTCTCGTGGGTTTGTTTCTTGCAAGAGTTTTCTCATGCTCGGTTTTTTGGCCTTATGGTATTTGGAGAAATGCGTTTCTAAATCGCGCCTAGGTGCAGAGGTGTTTGGATGCCTCCTATCGGAAGTGTTATAATACGACATTAACGTGGGTCTCTGATGAACATAGGTTGCAAGCTTGCAAGTGGAAACAAATCACAGGTCCCTTCCCCCCTCCCCTTGTTCTTTTAAAAAATTTGCATTATCAAAGGTTTGTTGCTTATAAGTGCTTTCTCATACTCGATCTTGTGGCCTTTGCTATTTGGCAAATCATGCTTCTAAGTCGCGCCTAGGTGCGGAGGAGTTTGCATGTCTCCTACTCAAGTGTTATAATACAATATTAACGTGGGTCTTTGGAGAACGTAGGTTGCAAGCTTGTAGGTGGAGATAGATCTCGAGTCCCTCGACCCTTGTTGATTGTCGAGGGTAGAATCCTTTATAGATGACTTAAATACGCAGTTAACCATTGGATGGAGGACGTTTGTATATATCTTAGCCATCCATTGTAACTTCGGGTGCCTACAAATAGGTGTTACCTCATTTGGCAAAGACACTCACTAAGGACCAACCAAGAGTGTTCAACCGAGCAAGTGAGTTCTCAAGCCTTGTACTAAAGAGCTCTCTAGTGCAATACAAGTTCATTCTTCTCAAACTCACTCTTGTGTTCACTTCTTCTCTTCCCAAGTCCCTTAAAGGGGGATGGTTAGGCTGACTTAGTGCTAGTGGGAGTGCTAAGAGCCAGTGCAGTCTCTTAGAAGGGTCTAAGGCCATGACAGTTGTGGTATCAGAGTGTCGGTTGTGAGGGAGCCAAGCTTGTGAGATAAAAGTCAGGTGAGCTAAAACTGTGGAATAGAGACCAACACCTACACAAGTAAGCAAAGAAGGTGGTTAATTTGGTTGTTGATCCAATCATCCAGAGACAAACTATCTCCTTACGTGGAGTATTTAGTCAAGTGGAAGGGGTGACCAGAGAGCGAGACAAGATGGGAGACAACTGGCATGCTGAGATGGCTTGTGAATAAAAATACCACAAGGAGGTTACGACGAGGGTGTCGTAGATTTAAGTTGGGGAGAGTGTCACGACCTGCCCAACATAGGCCCACGGGCCTAGCTCACCAAGCCCTTAGACTTAGGCCATTGGGCTAAGTAAGGTCCAAGTTCTAGAGTTTTCTACAAAGGTGTAGTAATAATAGATATTTTATTGTTGATATTTGTAGAAGATATTCATAGGAGATATTTTGGGAGAGATTTCTGGAGCTCCACTAAGGAGGTGGGAGGCTTCTAGTTTCCTCCCCAACCGTTGGATGGAGGACATTTGTAAATATCTTAACCATCCATTGTAGCTTGGGGTAGGTGGTGCCTCATTTGGCATAGGCACTCACCAAGGACCAACCAAGAATGTTCAACCAAGCAAGTGAGTTCTCAAGCCTTGTAATCAAGAGTTCTCTTAGTACAATACAAGTTCATTCTTCTCAAACTCACTCTTGTGTTCACTTCTTCCCTTCCCAAGTCCCTTAAGGAGGGTGGTTAGTCTGACTTAGTGCTAATGGAAGTGCTAAGTGCTGGCGTGGTTGCTTAGAAAGGTCTAAGGCCATGACAACGTGCTCTTAAATGGCCCAAGTGTGTGCCTATGCGTGCCCCAAGTGTTGACTACATATGCCCATGTGTGCACATTGAATGGCCGCATAACACCCCAAGTGTTGACTACATGTGCACATTGAATGGCCCAAGTGTTACCTAACTGTGCCCATGCATGCCCATAACTGTTGCCTAAGTTTGCACCCAAGTGTTCCTGTGTGTGCTCTTGAATGCCCCAAGTGTCTCCTTATGTGTGCCTATACGTACCCCCAAGTGTTGAATAAGTGTGTCTACGCGTGGACCCAAGTGTAGCCCAAGTGTCACCTAATTGTGCTCTTGAATGCAGCAAATGTTGCCTAAGGGTGCTCTTGAATGCCGCAAGTGTGCACATATATGTGCCCATGACCATGCCTACGCAAGCCCCCCTAAGAGTGCCTAAGTGCATATAAAGGCAGTGCATAAGGCAGCAACACCGCACGCATGGCCACACAAGGTGCATGCATGGTGGCAGGCTGCCGCGCACTTGGCAGCAATCAAGGCCTTACCGCATGGATGCTGTCACGCGCACGGGTGCAAGCATGCTGTGCTACCTCGCACAAGGTTACAGGCCAGCGAGCGCACGACTGCGGGTAAGGCTACACTATCGCGCGCATGGATGCTGGCATGGCTGCACATGTCGCATGCATGATGGCAGGTTGTCTTGCACACGGCTGCACTACCTAGCGCACATGTGGCTGGCATGGCCTAACAAGGTATAGGCTGCTCCTTGTATGGTAACATGCAAGGCTGTACCACACAGACATGGATGCTGGCTATCATGCATGCCTGCACCACCCCCACGAGGAAGGCAGCTGGCATGGCCGCACAAGGTGTAGGCATCGCTGCGAGCGAAGTTGCACTAGCGCAATGCTGCTGTCGTCGAGGCAGGCTACCGCGCATATGGATACGGGCGTGGCTGCAATACCGCACACATGGTTGCATGCCACCTCGCGCATGGCTGCTAGTAAGGCTCCACTATCGCGAGCATGGGTATAGGCTACCACGCGCACATAGCTGGGGGAAAGGGTGCACCACCACGCGTAAGGTGGCAGGCAACAATGCACATTGCTGTGGGCAAGGGTGCACAACCGCACACAACATGGCAGGCACGACCGACATAGCTACGGGTAATGGTGCAGGCTACGCATGCTGGGCTGCTGCCCGTGCCGCACTTCAACACAATTGGCTGTGACCTCAGCTACACATGCCCTACACAAGGTTACGCGTGTGGCCGCACATGCCGCGTGAAAGGTTACAAGCATGGCGCCCATGACACGCAGATGGCTGCATAGTCACGCCCAAGGTTACATTCCTCGCCGCACATGCTGCGGCTTGGCTGCACTAACGCATGCAAGGTTGCAGTCATGGCTGCACATGTCGTGCCCCTGGCTGCCCTACCACTCACAAGGTTGCGTGTATTGCTACACACCACCCTCCAGATTGCATGCATGGCTCATGTACCATGCCCATCGCTGCCTCACCATGCGCTTGGTTCGGGAGTTATCGGACATGCCGTGCATGAGGTTGCAGGCATGGCTACACCGCGCACAAGTTCACTGGCATGGCCTCCCATACGGCAATCATGATGGCTGGCATGGTCGCACATGGCGCGTGCAAGGTTGCAGGCATTGCTGCATTTCTATGCCCACGTCTGTAGTCCATCGTCCACATAGCCGCACACACATGGGTGCTGCCGTGGTCCCCATGGCCCATGCAATAGAGGCTCCTTTACTGCCTTTAGCTGCACATGAGGCACCGACTGCTGCACACGTCAAGGCCATGCCTGCACAACATAGTTTGGGTCTTTAAATCATGTTGTGCAAAACATCCCTTTGGGTAAGAAAAGCCTTGCAATTGGCTATTTGGCACTCAAAGTACAATCATTTTCACTTAAAGCCCGCATTTCCATTTTTTTGGGTATTTTTCATAATGTTTCAATCATAAAATATTAAAAAATATCAAAATAATTTGGAATGGTCCAATATCTTTTCAGAACATTCTATCAACCTTTGGAAGACATCCAATATTTAGTTTTCAAAAAAATACATTAAAATAGATTTTTCATAGTTTTTTGAATTTAATTATGTTTTTTAATATCAAAAAATTAATAAAAAAAAATAAATATTTATCAGAAAACTATGATTTTTATATGAAAATAATCTTTGGATTTTTCCTTAATTTCATACTAAGATTCATCTGATTTGGATATTTGAAGCTCAAAAAATAGTCTAATATATTTTTTGGTAGGGGTCATGTCTCATTCTAGAAAGGGGCAAAGAGCATAAGAGCTACCTTGAGGGAGAGGGGTGCCACTCTCCCCGGGTGGTTTCCAAGGGGCCGCACAGCGGGGTAGTAGACAATAAGCGGGCATGGTATGCAGACCCAAAAGACCCATGGCATGGGAAAAAAGTGAAATGGCACGTCGGTTTCGATGAGTCGGCCCTTGGTGTGTGCCGAGGCCTGCCATTGCCTGCGACTGGACACACATGGCTGCCTACCTTGCGTGCAATGACCCCACAGCTGTTGTCACGTGTGCCAGTCATGGCACAACAAGCCTAACAAAGGTGCAAGTCCTTGCAAATGGTAAGCCCTTCTGTCGCACAATGCCGCCCCCTTCTGCCGCACAGCGTTGCTTGTCACCATGGGCTGCTGGGCACACAAGGCTGCCTGCCATACGCTGCCACGCCCCCACTTCTGCTGCCACGTGTTCCTATCAACTCACAGCATGCCCAACGAAGGCATGGAGTGTGAAAACATTTATATGGCGCGTCCGTCCCGACGGTCATCCCCTCTGCCACATACAGTTGCTTGCCATTATGTGATGCTGGGTGCACATGGCTGCCTGCCTTACGCTGTCGTGCCTCCACATCTTCCACCACATGCGTCTGTCGTTGTACAGCATGCCCAAGAGTGGCATGGCATGTGCAAAACACTTGCACAGTATGTTGGTTTCGAAGATTTGGCCCTTGGTGTGCGTTGCGCTTGCCACGACGTGCTGCTTGGCCCTCATGGTTGCCTACTATATACCACTATGCCTCGATAGTGTTTGCCTCCTATGCTCGTAGCTACAAAGAAAGCCCAAAAAAGGCTTGGCATGTATGTGAAAACAAGTACATGGCTCGTCTGTCCAGATGGTCAGCCCATCTACTGCACACCACTGCCTGCAATTGTGTGCTGCTAGGTGCGCATGGCTCCCTACCTTCCGCTGCCATGCCCCCACAGTTGCTATCACATGT
>NC_056557.1:3710288-3731692 GCF_013358625.1 Macadamia integrifolia
GACCCTATCGCACCACGAGGTGGGTTGTTTGGGAATGCAGCCCCAATTGGGTGGTAAATTCCGTCCAAGCCTAAATATGGGCGAGAGACCGATAGCGAACAAGTACCGCAAGGGAAAGATGAAAAGGACTTTGAAAAGAGAGTCAAAGAGTGCTTGAAATTGTTGGAGGGAAGTGGATGGGGGCCGACAATGCGTCTCGATCGGATGCAAAACTGTTAATAGTCGATCCGTCGCTCGACTCAGGGTAGGGACCGATGTGGATTGTGGTGGTGTCCCAAGCCCAAGTTGTCGTGTTATACCTGAGGAGATGTCGTCACCGCGATCATGGTAGGCAGCGTGCACCTCGATCGCGTTCCTATTGGCAACTGCATGCTTTGAGCATTGACGTGTTGGGCTCCCCATTCGACTCGTCTTGAAACACAGACCAAGGAGTCTGACATGTGTGCGAGTCAACGGGTGAGTAAAACTCGTAAGGCATTTGTAAGGAAGCTCACTGGTGGGATCCCCTTGTGGATTGCACCACCGACTGACCTTGATCTTCTATGAAGGGTTCAAGTGAGAGCGTACCTGTCGGGACCTGATAGATGGTGAACTATACCTGAGCGGGGCAAAGCAAGAGGAAACTCCGATGGGGGCCCGCAGCGATGCGAACGTGTAAATTGTTTATCTAACTTGGGAATAGGGGCGAAAGACTAATCGAACCATCTAGTAGTTGGTTCCCTCCGAAGTTTCCCTCAGGATAGCTAGAGCCCGCGGGTGAGTTCTATCGGGTAAAGCCAATGATTAGAGGCATCAGGGGTGCAACGTCCTTAACCTATTCTCAAACTTTAAATAGGCAGGACAGCATGACTACTTCGTTGAGCCACACCATGGAATCAAGAGCTTCAAGTGGGCCATTTTTGGTAAGCAGAATTGGTGATGCGGGATGAACCGAAAGTCAGGTTACGGTGTCGAATTGCACGCTAACCTAGAACCCACAAAGGGTGTTGGTCGATTAAGACAATAGGATGGTGGTCATGGAAGTCGAAATCCGCTAAGGAGTGTGTAACAACTCACCTACCGAATCAACTAGCCTCGAAAATGGATGGCGCTAAAGCGCGCAATCTATACCCGGCCATTAGGGCAATTGCCAGGCCCTGATGAGTAGGAGGCATGGTAGTCATCGTAAAACCTGGGGCATGAGCCCGGGCGGAGCAGTTGTCTGTGCAGATCTTGGTGGTAGTAGCAAATATTCAAATGAGAACTTTAAAGGCCGAAGAGGTGGAAGGTTCCATATGAACGGCACTTGCACATGGGTTAGTTGATCCAAAGGGACAGGGGAAGCCCGTCAGAGAGCGTGTATACACACATGCTCCGAAAGGGAATCGGGTTAAAATTCCTGAACCGGGACGTGGTGGTTGACGGCAATGTTAGGAAGTCCAGAGACGTCGGCGGGGGCCTCGGGAAGAGTTATCTTTTCTATTTAACAGTCTGCCCACCCTGGAAATGGCTCAGCTGGAGGTAGGGTCCAGCGGCTGGAAGAGCACCACACGTCTCGTGGTGTCTAGTGCACCCCCAGTGGCCCTGGAAAATCCAGAGGACCAAGTGCCGACCACGCCTGGTCGTACTCATTACCGATTCAGGTCTCCAAGTTGAATAGCTTCTGGTCGATGGAACAATGTAGGCAAGGGCAGTCGGCAAAATGGAACCACAACCTCGGGAAAAGGATTGGCTCTGAGGGTTGGGTATGGGAGTCCCAGTCTAGAACCCATCGATTGTCAGCGGACTGCTCAAGCTACTTTCGTGGAAAGAGCGGAACACCACGTGTCAATCAGGGGATGGACTGGGAACGACCCCCTTGGGGGCCTTCCCCGGGCGTCGAATAGTCGACTCAGAACTTATACGGACAAGGGGAATCCGACTATTTAATTAAAACAAAGCATTGCGGTTGTCACACCCCGTTCACATAGAACCGGGCTAGTGACCGGGTTAACACCGGTTAACCCAAACTTTCCAGGATCATCTGATACAGTATCCAACCACAGCATACACACAACTAAGAAAGTGTTCATCAGTTTAGCGGAAGACTTAATTTACCTGTAAATATTCCCATTATACTTGATACCCAAATTGTAATACATAGTTTAGTACATGTGGGCCCGCAGGCATGATATTTACACAAAAAGAATACAATTTACATATCAAGTACACAAAAGGGATCATCAAAAATCAAAGAGTACAGCCCAGCTCGGTATCAAAGGGATCATCAAAATCAAAGAGTACAACTCAGCTCGGTATCAAAGGGATCATCAAAATCAAAGAGTACAGCTCAACTCGGTATCAAAGAGATCATCAAAATCACAGAGTACAGCTCAGCTCGGTATCAAAGGGATCATCAAAATCAGAGTCAAGCTCAGCTCGGTATCAAAACTGCGATCCCACAGCACAGCCCTTGCACGGGCAATCTGTGTCATGCTTTAATTCCTCGGGGACCCACCAATCCTCTTCAAGGAATTCAACTGTGGGGCCTGACCCTTGCTCTTCAGGTTGATGACCTGCAAAATCCTCTAAAAGGGGTGTACATGTGGGATGAGCTCACTAGCTCAGTAAGTGAAAAGAAGGACCACACAGCGGTCCACACAAAAAAACACAACCATATGCACAATATGCTATGCAATTCATTTTTAATCACTTCCACTTAAACAACATTACTAAGTCTTTGGTTTAGTGCTACTACAACCACAGTGCGCGTATACCCCAGGTACGAGCCGCGAACTCCATCCCACGATATGCCCATAGGGCTGTCGAAGAAGGCCCACCGTGAGTACTCGGAAAAGTAAAACATGCCGACCACCAGCTCTCAACATAAAAGTAAATGACAGAAAATAAAGGTGCTGACTACAGCAATTTAAAAGCAGTACGATTCGCCTTCTTGAATATACCACCGGGGTTGCCGACTGTCCTAATGACCAGCCAGGGATATGTCTAACCGCCACAGTGACCCCACAACCGCGACCACTGCTTCCCCCCAAATGGTAACCCAACACCTCAACCCCTGTTGGGAAGGGTCGTAGCACGGGAAGATGATAATCCTACACCGCATGCTCCTATATGACATAGTACGATTGCATAGTACCTCCGCGTCCCATTCCACGAGCCACCAATGCACTCGTTTCTAAGCCAACTACGGTATCTAGTCTATTAATGCATTATGCACAATGATGTCAACATTCATCACATAAGCACATCACCATTTGACATTGAGAAAATAAACACAACACGCATGGCATAAAAATATGAGGATGACTAAGCTACATAGCATTTGTATGATGACATGGCTAGTCTAGATACAATTAAATGAATGCCAAACAAGCCTTGAAACAAGGTCAAACATCCTCTCCCCACTTACCTGTAGTGTACAAAGATTCACGTTTGGTACTGGTGAGATCCGGTGCGAGAAGCGTAAGTTTTGGTCAACCTATCATAAGTGACTGGGGTTAGTATTTCACCACTTTGGGGTCAAAACTAACAAGATTTGATGACAAAATCATGTTTAGAATCCTAAAAGAAGGTCGTACGTCCGTTTTGGGTCCATTCGGACGTAAAAATCACGTTGGGAGCCTCTCGGGTGGGTCGGACAGCCCACCTGTCATGACCCACTAATCATGACCGGCAGGTAGGTCAACCCATCGGTCCTGACCCACCGGTCATGACCGACGGCAAACCTGCCCATCGGTCAGCCCACCGGTAGGGCCCATCGACGGGCAGGTTGGCCCATCAATCGGCCCACCGGTTGGGCCCTCCGGTTGGCCCCGAGGGCCTGCCCTCTCAAGCGGGTGCCCTCAGGTGGGCCATTTGGCCCATCGGTCTTGGCCCACCAGTCCTCGCAGAAAAACACCATTTTTCCCTAAAACCTTCCCCAACCTTTGGGGAATCAAATGGGGCTTTTCCAAACCCATTCTCCACATATTCAAAGTCTCATAAAATGGTCCTAACCTAGATCTAGGTTAGATTTAAGGACTGGAATCCATCTTACCTTCTCTGCTCAAGAACTCGTTCAAAAACCCCAAAATCACTTCAAATCACCAATGCTCATATCCTTCAAACTCAATACATAAACCATCTATTAAACCTTAGATTCATCATCTCAAGGAGGATTTACAAAACCTCAAGAAACACTACCCAAATCAAGGGTTTTACTTGGGTATGGTGAAAGTTTAAGGAACCTAGCCTTTGCTCACCTCTAAATGTAGATCTCGTGTTGGAGATCACTCTTCCGACGTCGGAATGGGAAGATCAAACCTTGGCACCGCTGAAAACCATTTCTTCTTCCTCTTCCTTCCCCTTTCTTCTTCGTTCTCTTTTCTCTCTTCGTTTCTCACTCCTCTTAAATCTTCCCACCAACCATTCAGTGTAATAAATGAGATATTGAAAAAAACACAAATCCTGCTATTTATACTTTCTTAAAATCATTAGTGACACATGGGTGGGTCACTCAGGTGGGCGGATGCGCCCACCTGTGACCGCTCACCTAAGGGCTGAAAATTGGCCACCAAGTGGGATTTTGATGGAATTTGACTCTCGGTACGAATCTCGCTCTCGGCATAAGATATAATATACGTATGTGCTTTAAGATACGGCTACATACCTGCTTTATCCATACATGGCCTTATGATATGTGAATGTACACGGCTTGGGTACACCCATCTCCTCTGGCACTGACTAGGACTTGTCTGGCCAGCCGGTGTTCAAAGTCACCCTTGCCATCATAGTCCATAAGGAACCCGCCTTAACCCTCTCCGGTTCGGGTCCTGTATGGTTAAACCGGGTCAACCGTGTAATCAGACCGGGTTTAAGAAGTAGGGTATTACATTTACCCCCCCCCCCTTTCTGAAAATTTCGTCCTCAAAATTGGCATACCTGGTTGTTCAAAAAGATGAGGGTACTTGGCTTGGATTTCATCCTCTTTCTCCCAAGATGCTTCTTCAAGTGAATGATTTGCCCATCGCACCTTTACGTAGGAAATGGAGCGGTTGCGAAGGGTTTTCACCTTTCGGTCCAAAATTTCAGCTGGCTGCTCTGTATAGGTCATATCAGCTTCTAGATATTCTGGTTCCACGGGTAATACATGAGATGGATCATGAACGTATCGCTTCAGCATGGATACATGAAATACGTTATGAACATCCCCGAGTGAAGATGGCAGAGCAAGCATGTAGGCTACTGAGCCAACCCAGGCTAATATCTCAAATGGGCCAATGTATCTTGGGCTCAACTTCCCCCTTCTGTGAAATCTTTGCAACCCCTTAGTAGGAGAGATCTTGAGAAACACCTTTTCTCCTGGATGAAATTCAATGTCTTTTCTGCGGTTGTCTGCATAGCTCTTTTGATAAGACTGAGCTGCTTTAATCCGTTCTTGAATAACATTGACCTTGTCACAAGTCATCTGTATCATTTCAGGTCCTAACATTCGGCGTTCGCCTACCTCATCCCAATACAAAGGAGTTATACACCTCCTACCATATAATGTCTCATACGGAACCATCCCAATTGTAGCTTGGTAACTGTTGTTATAGGCAAACTCCATAAGGGGTATATATTCTTCCCAACTACCACACATTTCCATTGCACATGCCTTGAGCTCTAATATTTGTATGGTTTGCTCCGACTGACCATCAGTCTGTGGGTGAAAAGCAGTACTCAAATTCAATTATGATCCTAAGGCATGCTGGAAGCTTTTCCAAAATCTGGAAGTGAATCTTGGGTCTCTGTCTGATATAATGCTCACTAGCACTCCATGCAAGTGCACTATGTTATCCATATAAAGTTGTGCTAATTTGGCCATAGAGAACTTGGTCTTGATGGGAATGAAATGAGTAGTCTTAGTAAGCCGATCAACGATCACCCATATCGCATCCATCCCCTTAGGTGTACATAGTAGTCCAGTGACGAAGTCCATTGTAATCCTATCCCACTTCCAGTCTGGTACTGGGAGTGGCTGAAGAGTACCATAAGGTCGATGCCTCTTAGCTTTTACTTTCTGGCATGTAAGACAAGTTGCTACATATAGAGCTATTGTGACTTTCATGCTTGGCCACCAGTAATTTTGTTTGAGGTCTTTATATATCTTTGTACTTCCTGGGTGGAGTGAGTACTCGGAGCTATGTGCTTCTCGCACTATCTTGTCTTGTATATCCAAATCATCGGGTACACACAATCTGCCTCGAAACATCAATGCCCCATCACTGGCTAAAACAAAATCTGGGTCGTTCATTGTTTGATCTTGAACGATAACTTTGATCCGCTGTAATTCAGGATCCAAAGGTTGTTTCATTATTACCTCTTTCCTAATAGTCGGATGCACCTGTAGAGCCACCATGGATACAGTCAACCATTTAAGGTTTTCTGGTTGACGTTCAAACTCTAAGGTTGCTCCTTCATATAAGAGAGCTTCATCCATTAGCGTCGCCTCTTATACAAGTGGTGGGCTGACTGCTAAGTATGAGAGTGACACAGTCTGTGCCTTCCGACTCAACGCATCTGCCACTACATTAGCCCTGCCAGGATGATATTGAATGTCACAGTCATAATCCTTCATGAGCTCAAGCCATCTCCTCTGCCTCATGTTCAAATCCTTCTGGGTGAAAAAGTACTTAAGGCTTTTGTGATCACTGTATATCTCGCACTTCTCCCCATACAAGCAATGTCGCCAAATCTTAAGGGCAAAAATGACTGCGGCTAGTTCCAAGTCATGAGTGGGGTAGTTCTTCTCATACTCCTTTAGTTGTCGGGAAGCATATGCTATCAGCTTTCCGAGTTGCATAAGAACACAACCCAACCCAACTTTGGAAGCATCAGTGTAGACTGTCATTCCACCTGTGCCTTCAGGGATGGTCAACACAGGGGCCGACACCAACCTCTTTTCAACTCCTGAAAACTCGTCTTGCATTCCTCTACCCAGTCAGACTTCATACCCTTTTTTTTCAACTTAGTCATTGGTGCTGAGATCCGAGCAAAAATCTCAATGAAGCGCCGATAATATCTAGCCAAACCCAAGAAGCTTCTAATTTCAGTGACATTTTTAGGGCTTTCCGACTCTACTACTGCTTTCACCTTATCAGGATCCACCTCGACTCCGGCCTTAGACACTACGTGCCCAGGAATCCAACTTGCTTAAGCCAAAATTTACATTTTCTGTATTTGGCAAACAATTGTTGTTCTCTCAACCTTTGTAACACCATTCTCAAATGTTGAGTCTGCTCCTCTTCTGTCTTGGAGTAGATCAAGATGTCATCAATAAAAATAATTACCCATTTATCGAGGACATCGTGAAATACTCGATTTATTAAATCCATGAATGCTGCCGGTGCATTGGTTAACCCAAAAGATAACACTAGGAACTCATAGTGACCATACCGAGTCCTGAATGTTGTCTTAGGTATGTCGCCGCTCTTTATCTTGAGATGATAATAGCCTGATCGAAGGTCTATCTTTGAAAATACCTTGGCACCCTGCAGTTGGTCAAATAAATCATCAATGTGTGGCAATGGGTACCGGTTCTTAATGGTTAGCTTATTCAATTCCCGGTAATCAATGCACATACGCAAGCTGCCATCCTTCTTCTTGACAAACAATACTGGGGCACCCCAAGGTAAAACACTTGGGTGAATAAAACCCTTCTCCAACAATTCTTGCAACTGCATCTGCAACTCCTTCAGTTCGGCTGGTGCCATCCGGTATGGGGCTTTAGACACTGGAGCTGCTCCAGGAACCAAGTCTATGGCAAACTCCAACTCTCTATCAGGCAGTAAATGCATCAAATCATCTGGAAATATGTCAAGAAACTCTTTAACCACCTTTACCTCTTCTAGAGGTGTAATCCTTGCATCAACATCAAGTACCGATGCTAAGTAGCCTTGACATCCACTCTCCAACAACTTTACCGCTTGAAGGGCGGAGACGAGGACCTTTCTAGCCCGTTTCACTTTATCTGCTCGGTATACCCATTCTTTTCCTTCATCATCTATCACCCTAATTAATTTTTCAGCACACATCACAATCGCTCGATGGGCCGAAAACCAATCCATGCCTAGTATAACATCAAAATTTTGTATATTGAACTTAATGAGTTGTGCATCCAATTTCTTCCCACTAATTTCCACTGGGCACGGCCCATACACCTCCTTCAATTGTGTAACTTTACCAGTACGCATACTAACAATCATCCCATGATCTAGGGTCTTGGGTGGCATACCAAGTTTCTCAACAAATCTCTTAGATACGAATGAATGTGTAGCTCCTGAATCGAATAAAACATAGGCTGGTATGCTGGATATAGATAGGACACCTAGTATACCAATGCATATAATTTCAGCAGGTCATGAATATTTAACATAAGGAAATTCTTAAATTTAAAATGTACCTGCTACCACTTCTGTTCTGGCCTCAGCTTCCTCAACTGATAGGGCATACATCCTTCCCTGCGGTTGATTCCCCCGAGTTAAGGGAGGTCGGTACGCAGAGGGCTGACTGGAGGGCAAGGCTGGTCTGACCCGACAGTCTTTAGCATAGTGCCCATAGGAATGGCAGTTAAAGCAATGGATCTGAGATGCCAAAACTGGGGCGGGGCCCCTCTGCACTTGACCCGTTGAAGATGAAGGTCGGGGTGGCCTTGGAACTATAGGTACCGCACTAGTGTTTGGGCGGAAAGATGTAGAGCCTAAACCACTAGCTGGTCGAGGAGGGTAGCTAGATGGCCTATAGGGCTGCCTTTATGTAGGCCTAGAACTGTATGACCCACGGTATGCCTTGGAGGAGTTGCCCATATCCGGAAATGGATTTGTTCTCTTCCATAGTCCAGGTGTGAGGGATTGTTCTCTCTTCTGCTTATCTTCCATAGTCTTGGCCTTCTGCACAATCTGGCCATAGTCTGTCAAGTCTAAGACCTCAAGTACAGACCCAATGGATGCCTTTAGGCCCTTCAGAAATCTTATAGTCTTTTCTTCAACTGTCCGCATATGCCTAGGGGAAAAATGGAACAAGCTCTCAAACTGCTACTGATACTCAAGGATAGTCTTACTTCCTTGAGTTAAGGCCATAAATTCCATCTCCTTACGGCCCCTGAAGCTACGTGGGTAATGATTGTCCAAGAACAACTCCTTTAACTGCTCCCAAGTGGGTTCCGGATGTGCGGCCAACAAAATGGGCTTGGAGGCTTGCCACCAAGAGTTGGCCTCCTTCTTGAATTGCAACCCCGCACAAATAAGTTTCTGTGCTTCAGTGCACTCAATCACCTCAAATATTTTCTCTAGCTCTTGGATCCATTGGTTCGGCTCCAAAGGATCACTCCCCACCTTAGAGAATACAGGTGGCAAGTTCCTCTTGAACGACTCCACTACCCTCGACGTATTATTCGCTGGCGGGTAATTGGGAGCATAAGCTAGATAGTAAGGGTATGGAGGGGGCACCACATGCGGAGGAACACTGAATGGCGGAATTGGAGGTGTACCTCCCACTTGTGGCCCCGTACCAGACCCTACAGGAGGGTCCTGTGGAGTAAGTATCCGGGGAGGCTGACCTGTTTGAGAAAGGTCCAATTGTTGATGTATAGCAGCCATAAATGCTTGCTATTGCCGAAGCATTTGTTGGTGGAAAGCCTGTTGTGACTGCTGGATTATGGTAGCAACATCCCCCGGAGTAATAACCGGTGGAGGGTCCGGAAGTGCAGTCATAGGTGGGTCCCCTTGTGCCCCACCCTGACCAAAGGTCTCTGGAGGTTGTGGAAGTGAGGTTTGCCCCACAGAGCGGGACCTTCTGGGATTCGGTGGTCGACCGACCGGACGAGGACCACGTGAGGTACCTCGTGCATTGCTACCGGATCTAGTACATACCATCGTATCCCTGTACCTGAAACATATCATACACCACATTGGTTAAACACCTTAGAATTGACATCAGCACATAATTATATGCCAACACACAGGGTATTATAGTGTGTGACCGCTTGCAACTAGCCATAACTTAATCCCGAAAATACAGGGCTAGTGCTTCAAGAAATGGACAATGGTCCCACTCGACCATATGGTGCTATCCACACACCCTTTTTTTTCAGGTATGTTATTATAAGAATATTAATAATTATTATTATTATAATAATACCCCCATTTTTTTTCAAGTATTCTCTCAACCGACGGGCTGCCACCGGCGGGCAGGTTGGGCCGTCAGTCCGCCCACCGGTCCAAATCTGTAATCGACGAGCTGACATTGTTGGGCAGGTTGGGCCGTCGGTGGGCCCGCCGGTCTACCCAAGTGAAAATTAAGAATTGGGCTTTTAAGCCCTTGTTCCTCATTTGTTCTCCCATTTCTTCCTCACTCTCTCTCTCTCTCTCAGGAAATTTTTGAGAGCTCCTTGACGCTTCCACTCGCGATCTCACTCAACGATCCGACGGTTTTGGGAAGATTCAACTCCTCTACCTACAAGTAAGTTTCTTCCTCATTTTCTTCTCAGAACGTGTACTTTGGGGGTAGAACTCATGTGTAGTCTTCAATCTCGATTCTTTTCCGTGTTTCTTTCCATAGAACAGTGATTTCATGTAAATGTGATGTTTTCTTCATGATTTATTTCTAGTTTTAGGATTTACTTCTCAAAACTTTTTTTTTTTTTAGAGAAACCCCAATCGTGCCCTAGTTTTCTCAAATTTGGGGATTTCTGCAATCTCTGCTCTTTTCTTCCCAACTAACAACTCAAATGCAATGCCTTATGTTTGATTTGTACTTGACATGTTGTAGAGATCATGGAAGGTCAGGTAGGCTTGAAATCCCTTCCCTTCCCATGAAAATCCATCCCTTTGTGTTGGGTTTCTTTGATTCTCTTTCACCTCAATATCATAATAGTAGATGTTTTTGCATATTCTAAATTGTAGAATGATGGCATTTCATCCATGAACATGTAAGCTTCATGCTTCACTCTATTGTGAGTCTTTTCATTTTTTCCTTAGATTGAACTTGCACAATGAGAATTGGGATTTTTCTATCATTCTTTACTTGCCATGCTATATATTCCCTTTCTGTCACATTGCTATTTTGCCATAATCTCTGTCTTGTCACTGGCCAGGCATTTCATTCATAGGCTTTTTATCATTCCTCACTTGTCACATTTTGTCACACTCTATTTTTCTATGATTTCTGTTTTGTCACTTACCATGCATTTCATCCATAGACTCTCTATCATTCCTCGCTTGTCACATTTTCTGTTTTGCGAGAATTGGGTTTTTGGGGCTTCCTCTTACTGCTCAGCCATCTATTTATTCCCTTTGTTATTCCTTTTTCCTTACTCACCATTCTTTCCTCTTTTCTTGCCAGGATGTCTTCTCGCAAGGGCAAGGAACCCGCATCCTCTTCCACTCGGCGTAAGACCACCGCTTCCAAATGGAAGAGTGCGGGGACTAGTTCTCCAGCCCCTCGCACAGGGCGACCCGGACCTGCCCCTATTGATCCTTCCGACTATGACGAGGAACTCTTCCGCTGTTCAGAGGTAGCAACCAACTGGCAGGCCTTCCTGAAGAGGTCTGTAATGATGGAGAAGATTGTGGTAGTTGACGACTTCCACAAGGTTCAACTTCAGGAGAGGTTCACCACACTGGGTTGGCAGTCTATCCTCCACATAGATCATCCGTGCTACGAGCAGCTGGTTCGTAGATTCTACTGTAACCTGGAGGTTTCCTACCAGTACAGAGAGTATGCGATAACTAGTATGGTGAAGGGGGTGGACATTTAGCTGACCGTGGACACCCTGGCCAGTATTTTGGGTATTTCTTCAGTTGGGCACCGCTTCTACAGTCCTCCCAGGAGTAAGCCCATGGGCCCATTCTTGAGTTCAAAGACACCGGACCACATCTATGAGACCATCTGTGGCAGCAGGGAGTGTCTGGATTCTGAGACATCTTTCCCAAAGGTTCGTGTGTTTGCCCATTTGGTCCAGTTCAACTTGCTCCCCAGAGGAGGTCACCGAAACCAGGTGGGCTTCATGGCGGCCTTCTTAGCCTTCTGCATTTATAAGGCTTTAGAGGGGGGTGACGAGCACTTGTGCTTGCCTTAAGTCATCCTCAAGACCATGGAGCACCATACTTCTCACCCCGAGGATGGAGGATTTTCATATGGTAGGATCCTCACCAGGATCTTCGAGTTCTTTGGGGTGGACCTGAGTGGTGAGGAGGGGAAGATGCCAGCAGATAAGTTTGACAGGGGAAATCTATTGAGGGTGGGTCTCCACACTCTCATGGATGTACCTCAGAGAGCAAGAGCTCAGAGAGGTAGGGATAGGAGGGCTGCCCCTAGGGAGGATGTTCCCATGGAGGAGGAGTCTAGTGAGGAGGATGAGGACTATGTTCCTCAGGGTGGGGAGGATGATTTTGTGGACGAAGACATCCTTGAGGAGGTGCCTCATGAGTCGAGAGGTGCTGATCCTGGCTTCACTAGAGCTGCAGGCCCACAGCATAGAGCCCCACCACCTGAGAGTGGTGCATATGATTTTGAGGGCATGATGTCTACTATGAGGGCTTTGAAGGAATGGCAAGATCAGCTGCTAAGGAGACTGGATGAGAGCGCTTCTAGGTAGGAAAACATCCTGGAGAGGCAGGCTACTTTGGAGAATTCCTTTCTCAGACTGGGCCAGGACTTGGATACAACGGCCAATGCCATTTTAACAGATTTTGGCCGACTTCGGAGGGATGTATAGCTGGTGAACTCGAGGTTTGACTACTACGACCGTCGACTCAATGTTAACTCTAGACCTCAGGTGAACGGAGTAGTAGTATTGGACGATAACGATGATCAATGAGGACTTAGCTCGTCCACACCAGCTTCTCACCTGTTTCATGTTATTGATCTTATTGTATTTTTCTTTCTTTTCTCATTCTTTGTACTTTCTCTATAACTGGACTCATTTGTGGGGTGATGTGTTTTGATGGTGGTTTGTGGTGAATTTGTATGTTTGATAACTTGTGTAGTTCAGTTGTGGTGTCTTTTGTTAATTATGACCATTGATATTTATATATATGTTGTTTATCAGGTGTTTGTGTGGAAAATTTTTGGAAATCTCGTTTTGCGCCGTTATGCTGCCGAAATTTTGTTAAACTCGTACTCGATTGGTTATGACATCAATTAATTAATCTTTTATTTTCTGTCATGCATGCCATGAATGCAATAACTAAATGCAACCATTTTTATTACTTTCTTTCTTTGGCTTTTATCTCTTTAAAGTTTTTTTTTTTACATTAACCCAATCCCATTTCCTATTATAGATTCTATGGGGTCTAATGGTATGCTGTGAGTGGAATAGAGCATCACGCTCTAATACCACCGTTGTCACACCCCGTTCACACAGAACCGGGCTAGTGACCGGGTTAACACCGGTTAACCCAAACCTGCCAGGATCATCTGATACAGTATCCAACCACAGCATACACACAACTAAGAAAGTGTTCATCAGTTCAGCGGAAGACTTAATTTACCTATAAATATTCCCATTATACTTGATACCCAAATTGTAATACATAGTTTAGTACATGTGGGCCCGCAGGCATGATATTTACACAAAATGAATACAATTTACATATCAAGTACACAAAAGGGATCATCAAAAATCAAAGAGTACAACTCAGCTCGGTATGAAAGGGATCATCAAAATCAAAGAGTACAGGTCAGCTCGGTATCAAAAGGATCATCAAAATCAAAGAGTACAGCTCAGCTCAGTATCAAAGAGATCATCAAAATCAAAGAGTACAGCTCAGCTCGGTATCAAAGGGATCATCAAAATCACAGAGTACAGCTCAGCTCGGTATCAAAGGGATAATCAAAATTAGAGTCAAGCTCAGCTCGGTATCAAAACTACAGTCTCGCAGCACAGCCCTCGCATGGGCAATCCGTGTCGTGCTCTAATTCCTCGGGGACCCACCAATCCTCTTCAAGGAATTCAACTGTGGGGCCCGACCCTTGCTCTTTAGGTTGATGACCTGTAAAATCCTCTAAAATGGGTGCACACGTGGGATGAGCTCACTAGCTCAGTAAGTGAAAAGAAGGACCTCACAGCGGTCCACACAACAAAACACAACCATATGCACTATATGCTATGCAATTCATTTTTAATCACTTCCACCTAAACAACAATACTAAGTCTTTGGTTTAGTCCTACTACAACCATAGTGCGCGTATACCCTGGGTACGAGCCGCGAACTCCATCCCGCGATACGCCCATAGGGCTGTCGAAGAAGGCCCACCGTGAGTACTCGAAAAAGTAAAACATGCCGACTACCGGCTCTCAACATAAAAGTAAATGACAGAAAATAAAGGTGTTGAATCCAACAATTTAAAAGCAGTACGATTAGCCCTCTTGAATATACCACCGGGGTTGCCGACTGTCCTAATGACCAGCCGGGCGTATGTCTAACCGCCACAGTGACCTGACAACCGCGACCATTGCTATGCACTCGTTTCCAAGCCGACTATGGCATCTAGTCTATTAATGCGTTATGCACAATGATGTCAATATTCATCACATAAGCACATCACCATTTGACATTGAGAAAATAAACACAACACGCATGGCATAAAAATATGAGGATGACTAAGCTACATAGCATTTGCATGATGACATGGCTAGTCTAGATACAATTAAATGAATGCGAAACAAGCCTTGAAACAAGGTCAAACGTCCTCTCCCCACTTACCTGTAGTGTACAAAGATTCACGCTTGGTACGGGTGAGATCTAGTGTGAGAAGCGTAAGTTTTGGTGAACCTATCATAAGTGACTGGGGTTAGTATTTCACCACTTTGGGGTCAAAACTAACAAGATTTGATGACAAAATCATGTTTAGAATCCTAAAAGAAGGTGGAACATCCGTTTTGGGTCCATTCGGATGTAAAAATCACGTTAGGAGACTCTCGGGTGGGTCGGACAGCCCACCTGTCATAACCCACCAATCATGACCGGCGGGTAGGTCGACCCACCGGTCATGACCGACGGGCAGGTTGGCCCGCCGATCGGCCCGTCAGTAGGGCCCACCGATTGGCCCCAAGAGCCCTGTCATGACCGACGGGCAGGTTGGCCCGTCGATCGGCCCACCGATTGGGCCCATCGGTTGGCCCCGAGGGCCTACCCTCTTAGGCGGGTGCCCTCAGGTGGACCATTTGGCCCACCGGTCTTGGTGGAAAAATTCCATTTTTCCCCAAAACCTTCCCCAACCTTTGGGGAATCAAATGGGCTTTTCCAAACCCATTCTCCACACATTCAAAGTCTCATAAGATGGTTCTAACCTAGATCTAGGTTAGATTTAGGGACTGGAAGCCATCTTACCTTCTTTGCTCAAGAACTCGTTCAAAAACCCCAAAATCACTTCAAATCACCAATGCTCCTCCAACCGTGGAAACACTTCTTCAAATCCTTCAAAATCAATACATAAACCATCTATTAAACCTTAGATTCATCATCTCAAGGGGGATTTACAAAACCTCAAGAAACACTACCCAAATCAAGGGTTTTACTTGGGTATGGTGAAAGTTTAAGGAACCTAGCCTTTGCTCACCTCTAAACATAGATCTCGTGTTTGAGATCGCTCTTCCGGCGTCGGAATGGGAAGATCAAACCTTGGCATCGCTGAAAACCATTTCTTCTTCCTCTTCCTTCCAATTTCTTCTTCGTTCTCTTTTCTCTCTTCGTTTCTCACTCCTCTTAAATCTTCCCACCAACCATTCAGTGTAATAAATGAGATATTGAAAAAAACACAAATCCTGCTCTTTATACTTTCTTAAAATCATTAGTGACGCATGGGTGGGTCACTCAGGTGGGCGGATGTGCCCACCCATGACCGCCCACCTGAGGGCCGAAAATTGGCCACCAAATGGGATTTTGATAGAATTTGACTCTCGGCACGAATCTCGCTCTCGGCATAAGATATAATATACGTATGCGCTTTAAGATACGGCTACATACCTGCTTTATCCGTACATGGCCTTATGATATGTGCATGTACATGGCTTTGGTACACTTGTCTCCTCTAGCACTAACTCAGACTTGTCTGGCCAGCCAGTGTTCAAAGTCACCCTTGCCATCATGGTCCATAAGGAACCCGCCTTAACCCTCTCCGGTTCGGGTCCTACATGGTTAAATCGGGTCAACCGTGTAACCAGACCGAGTCTAAGAAGTAGAGTATTACAACGATGGTCCCTGCAAATGCTCACGCAATGTGATTTCTGCCCAGTGCTCTGAATTCAAAGTGAAGAAATTCAACCAAGCGCGGGTAAATGGTGGGAGTAACTATGACTCTCTTAAGGTAGCCAAATGCCTCATCATCTAATTAGTGACGCGCATGAATGGATTAACGAGATTCCCACTATCCCTATCTACTATCCAGTGAAACCATAGCCAAGGGAACGGGCTTGCAAGAATCAGTGGGGAAAGAAAACCCTGTTGAGCTTGACTCTAGTTCGACTTTGTGAAATGACTTGAGTGGTGTAGGATAAGTGGGAGCTAGAAACGGTGCAAGTGAAATACCACTACTTTTAGCATTATTTTACTTACTTCGTGAGTTGGAGGCGGGGCTCTGCCCCTCCTTTTGGACCCAAGGCCCTCCTCAATAGGGTGATCCAGGCGGAGGACATTGTCAGGTGGGAAGTTTGGCTGGGGCGGCACATCTGTTAAAAGATAACACAGGTGTCCTAAGATGAGCTCAACGAGAATAGAAATCTCGTGTGGAATAAAAGGGTAAAAATTCATTTGATTCTGATTTCCAGTACAAATACGAACCATGAAAGCGTGGCCTATCGATCCTTTAGACCTTTGGAATTTAAAGCTAGAGGTGTCAGAAATGTTACCTTAGGGATAACTGGCTTGTGGCAGCCAAGCATTCATAGCGACGTTGCTTTTTTATCCTTCGATGTCAGCTCTTCCTATCATTGCAAAGCAGAATTCACCAAGTGTTGGATTGTTCACCCACCAATAGGGAATGTGAGCTAGGTTTAAATCATCATGAGACAGGTTAGTTTTACCCTACCGATGACAGTGTCATGATAGTAATTCAACCAAGTACGAGAGGAACCGTTGATTCACACAATTGGTCATCGCACTTAGTTGAAAAGCAAGTGGCGTGAAGCTGTCGTGTGCCGGATTATGATTGAATGCCTCTAAGTCAGAATCCAGGCTAAAGAAGCGATGCATGTCTCCATCACCGATTTTTTAACCCGCAGTAGGGGTCCTCCGACCCCCAGAGGCACGTGTCATTGGCCAAGCCCCCATAGTGGACGTGTTTTGTGGGCTGCCTTGAAGTGTAATTCCTGTCAGGCGATGGGTAGAATCCTTTGCAGAAGACTAAAATACACGATGGGGTATTGTAAGTGGTAGAGTGGCCTTGCTACCACGATCCACTGAGATTCAGCCCCGTGTTGCATCGATTCGTCCCCCCATCCTTTTCCCCTTTTCTTTTCACCCAAATATTTCTAATTTTACCCCCACACCCTCCTGAGGCTAGGATTGTCCACGCATGGCCCCAGGTATGCCCAAGTGTTAACTACCCCAACGGTTGCCTGAGTATGGTTATGCATGTTGCCCAAGTGAAGTGTGCCTATGTGTGCACATTGAGTGCCACTAAGTGTACACGTTGTCACGACCTGGCCAACATAGGCCTATGGACTTAGGCCATTGGGCTAAGTAAGGTCCAAGTTCTAGAGTTTTCTACAAAGGTGTAATAACTCTAGATAATTTTATTGTAGATATTTCTAGAAGATATTTATAGGAGATATTTTGGGAGAGATTTCTAGAGTTCTCCACTAAGGAGGTGGGAAGCTTTTAGTCTCCTCCGCAACCGTTGGATGGAGGACATTTGTAAATATCTTAGCCATCGATTATAACTTGGGGTGCCTACAAATAGGTGTTGCCTCATTTGGGAAAGACACTCACCAAGGACCAACCAAGAGTGTTCAACCGAGCAAGTGAGTTCTCAAGCCTTGTACTCAAGAGCTCTCTTGTGCAATACAAGTTCATTCTTCTCAAATTCACTCTTGTGTTCACTTCTTCTCCTCCCAAGTCCCTCAAGGAGGCTGGTTAGGCAGACTTAATGCGGAAGGTAGATGAGATGGCAACACAAGGTATAGGCATCGCTGTGGGCAAGGTTGCACTAGCGCGCATAAGGCTACTGGCGTCGTGGCAGGTTGCCGTGCACATGGATGCGGGCGTGGCTGCAATACCACACACATGGTTGCATGCCACCTCACGCACGACTGTGGGTAAGGCTCCACTATAGAGAGTATGGGTATAGGCTACTGCGCCCACATGGCTTGGGGCAAGGGTGCACCACCACGCGTAAGGTGGCAGGCAACAACGCACATTGCTACGGGAAAGGGTGCACAACCGCATGCAAGGTGGTAGGCATGGCCGAACATTTCTGTGGGCAATGGTGCAAGCTGCACACACCAGGCTACTGCCCCTGTCGCAGTTCCACGCACATGGCTGCGACCACGGCTACACATGCCCTACACAAGGTTACTCGCATGGCTGCACATGCTGCGCGAAAGGTTGCAGGCATGGCGCACATGACACGCCGATGGCTGCATAGCCACGCCCAAGGTTACATTCCATGCCGCACATACCGCACGCTTGGATGCCCTAACGCGCCCAAGGTTGTGGGCATGGTTGCACATACCACACCCCTGGCTGCCCCTACCACTCACAATTTTGTGTGTGTTGCTGCACATCGCCCTCCAAATCGCATGCATGGTTGCATGTGCCACGCCCATCGCTGCCTCACTTCGCGCTTGGTTTCGGGAGTTGCCAGACGTGCCGCACACGAGGTTGTAGGCATGGTTGCACCACCGTGCGTAAGGTTGGGTTATGTGGTCACACATGCATCGGGCATGGCCTCCCATGCGACGATTATGATGGCTGGCATGGCCGCACATGCCATGGGCATTTCAGCACATGGCACACATAAGGTTGCAGACATTGCTACACTTCTGTGCCCACATCTGCAGTCCCCCATGCACATGGCTCACACATGGGTGCTGCCGCGGTCCCTATGGCCCATGCAATAGAGGCTCCTTTGCGGCCTTCGGCTACACACGAGGCACCAACTGTTGCACATGTCAAGGCCATGCCCGCATAACATAGTTTGGGTCATTAAATCATGTTGTGCAAAACATCCCTTTGGGTTAGATAAGTCTTGCAATTGGCTATTTGGCACTCAAAGTACAATCATTTTCACTTAAATCCCGCATTTCCATATTTTTGGGTATTTTTCATAATGTTTCAATCATAAAATATTAAAAAACATCAAAATATGTTGGAATGGTCCAATATCTTTTTAGAACATTCTATCAACCTTTGGAAGACATCCGAAATTGAGTTTTCAGAAAAATACATTAAAATGAATTTTTCATAGTGTTTTGAATTTAATATGTTTTTTAATATTAAAAAATTAAATATTTATCAGAAAACTATGATTTTTATATGAAAATAATATTTGGATTTTTCCTCAATTTCATACCAATTTTCATTTGATTTGGATACTTGAAGCTCAAAAAAAAGTTCGGTATATTTTTTGGGGGGGTCATGTCTCCTTCTGGAAAGGGGCAAAGAGCATAATAGCTACCTTGAGGGAGGGGGTGCCACTCTCCCCGAGTGGTTTTTTAGGGGCCGCACAGTGGGGCAGCATACAATAAGCGGGCATGGTAGGAAAACCCAAAAGACCCATGGCATGGGAAAAAAAGTGAAATGGCACATCGGTTTCGATAAGTTAGCCCTTGGTGTGCGTCGAGGCCTGCCACTGCGTGCGGCTGGATACACATGCTTGCCTGCCTTGCGTGCCATGACCCTATAGCTGTTGTCACGTGTACCATTCGTGGCACAGCATGCCCAACGAAGGTGCACGTCCTCGCGAATGGTTAGCCCTTTTATTGCACAACGCCGCCCCCTTCTGCCGCACAGCGTTGCCTGCCACCATAGGCTATTGGGCGTACATGGCTGCCTACCATGTGCTGTCACACCCCCTCTTTTGCTGCCACATGTGCCCGTCGACACATAGCATGCACAACGAAGGCATGGCGTGTGAAAACATGTATATAGCACGTCCGTCCCGATGGTCATCCCCTCTGTCGCACACAGTTGCCTGCCATTGTGTGCTGCTGGGCACGCATGGCTGCCTGCCTTGCACTGTCGTGCCTCAACATCTTCCGCTACATGCGTCTGTCACCGTACAGCTTGCCCAAGAATGGCATGGCATGTGCAAAACACCTGCACGGTATGTCAGTTTCAAAGATTTGGCCCTTAGTGTGCGTTGTGCCTACCATGGGGTGCTGCTTGGCCCTCATGGTTGCCTACTATATTCCACTATGCCTCGACAGCTATTGCCTCCTACGCTCGTAGCTACAAATAAAGCCCAACAAAGGCTTGCATGTATATAAAAACAAGTACATGGCTCGTCTGTCCAGATGGTCAGCCCATCTGCCGCACACCACTTCCTACAGTCGTGTGCTGCTAGGTGCGCATGGCTCCCTACCTTCCGCTGCCATGCCCCCACAGTTGCTATCACATGTGTCCGTAGCTGCACAGAATTTTCAAGAGAGGCATGGCATTCGAAAACAAGTAAATGGCCAATGTGTCCAGATGTTCAGCCCCTCTACCGCACACCACTGCCTGCCACCCTGGGCTGTTGGCTACGCAACGGTTCCTGCCTTGTGCTGCCATGCCCCCACACCTGTTGCCAGATGTGCCTGTAGCCGTATGGCATGCTTAAGATAGGCCTAGCATGTGAAAATCACCATCAAGGCACGTTGGTTTCGTTGACTACCTTTGATGTGCGTTGTGGCCTACCATGGTGTGCTGCTGGGCGTGCATGGCTCCCTACATAGCTGCTACCACATACGTCACCAGTAGCCACACAGCATGCCCAAGAGTTGCATGGCATGTGAAGGACAGCAACATGGCATGATGGTCCGGATGATTAGCCCCTTGTTTTGCATCTTGGTCGGCCAATGTGTGCTAGTGGGTTTGCATGGCAGCCTACACACTACACCTACACCCTCACCGCAGCCTACTACCACTTTTGCTAGTTTTGTACAGCACGCCCAAGAGAGTTATGGCATGTGAAAAACGTGGAAATGACGCGTTGGCCTCGTTGATTAATCCCATCTAGGCACCGTGGCAGTTTGATGTGCTTTGCTTCCTGCCATGTGTAGTTGTGCTAGTGCCTCTTTTTGTGAGTGTGGCCATAGTCAGGCATTTCCACCCCTCTTTGCTCTTTGGCTTGTTGTCATATGTAGGTCATGGTGCAAGGGGTGGGCTGTTGTCTACATTGACATGCCCAATGAATGGGTTTCATGGAATCATTGGTCAGGTCTTTGTGCACAATAAATATTTGGTTGGTCCCTCCCCCCCCCC